>NC_137204.1:9568773-9721273 GCF_960531495.2 Zeus faber
GGCATGGCGTATGGTCTTAAATGAGGCTGTCAGGGGCTTTGATAATGGCGCTCTATGTGCTGTAGATATAGCCAGCAAAGGATTTGGCAGGATTACTAGTACTGTAGGTCTGCCACTCCTAAAATAACTACTACCCATAAATCCCTAAAATTACTGACTTCAAACTGCATTGTGTATTAAGGTAAACATAAATATCAATGACGGCGATGGACAGACAAATAGTAATGTATCTTCAAAATTAAAGAGATAATTATCAAATGTATCTTTTTGTTTCACCCACTTCCTGTGACTTTGGCTCATTTTTCTGTTTCTCTCAAACAAAGCTCCGGGTCTAGGACCATGGACACCTCTCCAAGCACCACAGGTAGCTATTTATAATGGGGCCTGTTAATTACAGATAGGATAAGACTTAATTAAATGCAGTGACAAGATTGCTTATTATGAAAACAATCTATATTTATTGCCATCCATTCAATGTGATTTTTCCCAACTTAGGCCTATTAAGATTTTTGAGCAATGAGTCGTTTATAGTGGGCACTATAAGGCCTGCATGAAGACAGGATTTATAGAAAAGATATAGGGGAATTGGACCAAAAAATATATCCACTATGGTACCACATACCAAATAAAGTTAAAGAAAACAGAAAGAACTGTGGATGTCATTAGGCTTCATAATGTCAGCTCTCGAAAACCTGGAGAGTGGCTGCATTTAATGGGTTTCATTATTGTATTAACGGCCAATCCTTGGGCCTCCACTCTAGGTTTCACATTGTGAGACAGCGACACCCCGTGGCCAGAACGTGTACTGACGGGCTTGTATTGCAAGTCGTTACTATGACTACAATCGGGAGGATGTACATGTAACATTGTAGGCCATAGTCTGGAAAATAAAAGAAAAACAGTTCATGAAATTGATGACAAGGGTTGATTTAGAACGAAAATAAGAAAAATTGCAAATACATACACAACAAATCACCTGCATTACTTAGCTCTTAAATATGTTCACGTTGAAAGTATATACGGTACAGCATGTGTGTGTATGACCATTGGACTTCTAATACAACGCAGACAATTAATACTATTATTTAATTATATAACCCAGATTCACTGCATATATGTATGACCATATGTATATGTATGTGACAAATGACTCTGAAATCTTGAATCTTACATTTTTAAACCTATTTCTGAATTTGGATTTAGCAAAATCCTTGATAATTCTTAGTGCATTGTGTTGTCGTTCATAATACATGCGAATTAACCAGAACTGATTTTTAATGATGAGAGATTGATACTGTAAGATTGATCAAAATTCATATTTTTTTAAGCCATAGTACACTCGATGCGCATTAACTATTGACTAATTAAAATTAAAAAAAGGAAGTAAATCTTCATTTTCAAATCTGGTCATCCTATAATCACAAGCTCATAATGCACTCAACATTCAGCATGAAATGTAACAATCAATTAATCTTTCAATCAGACAATCAATCCATCAATCAAATATTCATGCGCCATCACACGCACACGCACATGCACACACACACACACGCACGCACACACACATACACACAATTAATGGTTGCTCCAGTACAATACATTTTTGCCGTCATTCCACTTTCATGGCGGTTGTCATAGAGATGGCATTGATAAAGGTGAAAAAATGAAAAATCCTGCTCTCTGTATATGACCGCCTGTGCTGCAGTTTCCTGTGACTAATCGACTTATTGAAGCGGCTTTATTTCAGTTAAGACACAAATAAGATAAACTGTGGCATTGTGAAAATACTTGGTGTTTCCTTCCGTCTTTCTTTCTTTCTTTCTTTCTTTCTTTCTTTCTTCAAGCTCTACCCTTTCCCGCTTCAATTGAATCAAATAATCAATTAATCGTCTCTTAGAGCGGGCTCGTGACATAATTTTAGATATAATTTTCTCTCTCTCTCTCTCTCTCTCTCTCTCTCTCTCTCTCTCTCTCTCTCTCTCGCACCTTCCCCTGTTGGAGAGCCAAAACACTCTGCAGTCCCTGTCTCTCTGATGTATTTTCCAACACAAACAGAGCAGCTCAGCAGCAGTTACTGGTCAGAGAGAGACAGAGACAGGTGAGCTGCCGCTGCAGAAGAGGATCCTTCCTTATCCAACAGTGGTAAGTACACCACATTTAGTCATTCTCTCACGTAGGTTCGAGAGTCATTTTAAGCTCATGCTCATGATCTTTGGAGGAGCATTTTCAATTATTGGAATTTGATTATGACACTTACAATTAGCCGATTATTGCTGTGATTATAGTCGATGCCAACGTCATCAAATGTGTTATTTTGACAGTAATTACATTGAACATTCTCAAGTCAGTTACATGGAGCAGGTGTTTGTATTTTTCTATTTTAGTCATTCTTGCAATACAAAGAACTACATTTGCGTGCTGTGCTTTTCTTTAGTTATCTTTTTTTTTTTTTTATAAATGATTAAAAATATCCTTCAGTAGAGTATTGTCTCTGGCACACTCAGCTGAGGACACACACACCGCGCGGGCACACACATACACACACACACACACACACGCACGCAGAATGATCTCAATGGCTTCAAAACAAGGGGTATAGAGTGTCCACAACGCCAACCTGTTCACATAAATTACTTTTGGCTTGGAAATAGTAAAGTCTTAGTGCATGCTGACAACAGTACATAATGTAACATAATGATATGGTAATGTATGTAACATATTGATCATTTGTATAGAACCTGTGCTGAAGTTATAAATACATGCAAGAAGTAAACACCTACTAAAGGTCCCTGCAAGAGTGAGGGGAATATAACTGTGAAGGACTCTCATAATGAGTGTAATATATTGGTTTTACTGACAATTTTATTTTTTACTGCAAAGCCCATCCGTGGGCCTTGCACAGATGCTGCTCACTCTCTGCCGTGCGCCCACACCGTGGCACTCCTGTGCAGGAGTTTTCTTGCAGCGCAAAGTGTGTGTTGTCCTTCTCAATGCGAAATGGATTCATTAAGACAGTCCCATTATGGTTGGCTTACAGTAAACGCATGCCCACACACACACACACAGACACACACATCAAATTATCTTATGAGGAAGACAAAATACATCAAAAAGGAAAAAAAATAGTTTGAAATAAAATTGATGAAATACACAGGACAAATCATAGATATAGGTGTATAAGGTATATTCTTACTATGTAATTACTACATTATTAAAGTGTCTGTCTCTGTTATTATAGTGTTATTCCCATATTTTGCACATTATTGTACAAGTTGTGTAAGTGTTTATTTGTGTGTGTGTGTGTGTGAGAGAGGGAGAGAGAGTGAATAACCTTATTTCACCACTTATACCAATAAATTGAAATATATAAACATTTTGTTCAGGTTTATTGTATATGACCATTTTTTTCTTTGTTTAATTTAATTATGTATTAATAATTAATACATGAGGTTATTTTTATATTTTTTTGTTACTTTTTAGATTGTGTCCATGTATATTTTCGTTTTTAGATTTATATTCGAATGCTTTATTATCCTTGGCTATTTAATGATGGGAGCTGCTGTGACACTGCAATTTTCCTCCGTAGATGAATAAAGTGTCCACACTACATGGTCAAAAGTATGTGAACACCCGAACACCACCCCCATATGTGCCGGACATTTAACTGGGCATTAATGGGCATTAATATTCTAACGGTTCGGAACTAGGACCCAAATGCACACACTCAGGCAGATGCAGGATTCCAAAAACGGCAGAGTTGAGTTAAAAAATGCTGGTACGACAGAGAAACAGGCAGATGAAAAGGCCGACCTTGAATATGACCAAACTTAACTGGAAAACTAAACCACACAGGAAATCTAAACTTGGTAACAAATATATCCTGGCAAGGAGACAAACTAGCCGGCAGGGAAATCAACAAGATGAACTAACACAGATGAACTCAAACTGCAGACTTAAATAACCCAAAGACACAGCCGGACACAATGCACTAACTGATACAGGTGAACCGGTGAAGGGAACGGAGAAGACTCAGGAAAACAAGGGCGACATCTGCAGGACAAAACCAAAATGACACACTGGCTCATGAAGCTCACAACGAACAGTTCTTGTTCAGTGCTTGCTGCAGCCAGAGGCAGTTTGGAACTCGGAAGAGAGCGTCGCTACCGAGGGCAGAGGATTTTCACACACAAAACAAATCAGAACTCGGCGGTCCTGTTCTGCGACCTTGTACGGCCAACCGCGTCGTGGTTGAGCCGTTGTTTCTCCTATGGAGACGTTTCCACTTCACAGAAACAGAACTTACGGTTGACCAGGGCAGGTCTGGCAGGGCAGAAATTTGACGAACTAATTTGTTGGAAAGGTTGCATCCTATGACAGTCCTAGGTCTACAGGACGACCCATTCTGCTGCAAATGTTTGTCTCAGGAGATTGCATAGCTGTATACTTTATTCAAGTTCTAGTTTTTTATTATTTTAATACATCTGAAAACACACCTGTTAATGTATCGTAACCACAACTCCTCTGTAATTCACGCAGCCACAGAGCGAGTCATGCAGGGGGAGGACGGTGCGACGGAGGTCTCCGGTGACTCGGCCACCTTGCTGCTGCGAGCCGTGTACCTGCGCCGCCTGCGGCTGACCCGCCTGCTGCTGGAGGGCGGGGCTTACATCAACGAAAGCGACAGGAACGGCCACACGCCCCTGATGGTCGCCTGTAGGACACGGCACGTGGACGTCCAGAGCAGCAGCCCGGTCAAGATCGTCAAGTATCTCCTGGAGATGGGAGCGGACCCCAACATACAAGACAAGGAGGGTCGCTCAGCACTGATGCACGCCTGTCGGGAGGAGGCCGGGACGGAGGTGGTGTCTCTGCTGCTGGCCGGCGGCGCAGACCTGGCTCTGGAGGACCGGTCTGGGAACTCATCCCTGGTCTACGCGGTCACAGCAGGTGACCAGCAGGTGCTGACGCTGCTGCTGGACACTTACAAGAAACAAGGTAAGGAGGTGATCATCATCACCACTGATCAGACCGCATGTGGGAAGCTGGAAGCCAGGCAGTATCTCCGTACGACGCCTCGAGCGCCCCGTGACCCCGTGGAGAAGACACCGTCAGAATCGACAGCAGCACCTGCCTCTCCCTCGGAGGTTCAGCTCATCACCTCATCATCTTTCACCTGTTCCCCCAAACCGGTGTTTTCGTTCAAAGAAAACAAGGCTTCTTGGTCCGGCGGGGTGAGCTCTCATCCGTGCTCGCCGACACGGCTCCGAGGGGGGTTGGACAGACTGCAGCCACAGCCCCTCCTGAGGTTGAACTCCGAACCCTGGCTCAAGATTCCCGGGTCAATGTGCGACCAACATGTGGAGAAGTCCTCCGGAGACAACCTCCAAGACTACTGTCCCAAAGAAAAGCTCTTTCTTGAGTGCTCTACAATTGAATGGGACACCTGGAAAAATGGCAAAACGTCAACTCCTGAGACCCCAAAGATTTCCGAAAGAGGATTTGCAGAAGACAAAGGGAAAATGATTCACGAGAAAGACAGAAGGGAAAAGTTTGACCTGAGTGAGGAAAAGCAACATCATTTATCATTAGCGGGCATATTCTCATCCCACTCTACCTCTCACCCAAATCTCCACTCTCAAAGCCCCGGAACAAATCCACGATTGACCCCCACATCTTCCTTTCCGTGTAGTAAAACCCTTGGCAACATGGCAGCCTCCAGCCTCCATCACATCCTCCACAGCCACAATTTTAGCGCTGACCACTACAGCTCTGACCCTCAATTGACTCTAAAGACCCTGAGTCTGGAGGAGAGTCAGCAGAGAGCAAAAACCATGGTAGATAGCAAGAAATTAGTCAGCTCACGTTCCCCCGCCTGCACCCCCACCTTCTTGGGATGCGGGGAGATGCCGGAGCTCCCCCCGAGCGTGATCCGGACTGCCCTCTCTGGGTTTGAGCGCAGGGGGTCGGGCACCTTTCTCCCGGACCTCGTCTCTCAGCTCCACGCCAGGGGGTCCCTGCCGCCGCTGCAACTCAACCCCCGCAACGCCCCGGTTCTGGGCACGTTGCGGGACAACCCCCACCGGCCCAGGAAGAGAGACTCCTGCGAAAAGGGCGTCGGCGTTAGGGCTTTCCTTCCCTCCGCTCCACCTGGGAACCCCAAGGAGTCGGCTCGGAGGGTGCTGCTGAGGAGACACTCCATGCAGACGGAACGGCTGAAGAACAACAGCTTGGTCCTCTGAGGACCCTGTGGAGGAGCCTCCATGAAAACGACTGCAACAGCCTCAGTCGATGTTTTAACTTCAAGTCTGATGATTATTTCCTTCCACCGCTTCAATTTTGCCGTTTGTCTTTGTGGAACTGAGTTGCTTGAGTGTGGACCTGAACATATCACGGAAGCTTAAACTCATTTTTTATGCTTTTAAACCATGCAGCTGTATTCAAACCTCTTTGTTTTTACAGTACAAATAAGAAAATGTGTCATACGCAAACTAACGTAGTTTATAGTAATCCAGGGGGAGTAGTCACATTCATTTTTGGCTTTTGTTGCCCATTCACAGACTAACAAAAAATAATAAAGAAAATTTGATAATGCAAAATTAATCAACTTTTATCCTATTAGATTAAGAAACTTTAAATAAACATAATGGACAAAATGTAATTAGTGCTTAAAAATAAAGGCCTACATTTTTTCATATCTTTCATTTTTTCCCCCTCACACTGCTGTTGCAATTCTCCTGCGCCCCAGTTTCAATACCACTGTTTTAAAAGCCATCATCACCATACCATCTAGTACTAACAAAAAAAGAGCATTGATTTGTTAAATACTGTATAGATACACACACAAAATTTTGTCCAGAAAAAAAGTTACTATCCATTTATTACAATAAAAGGTGTAACACACAAGTATATATACAGAGAGAGAGAGAGAGAGAGAGAGAGAGAGAGATAACACATCGGCTTAAAAATCATTAAAAATGCATCATAAAAAAAAATAAAATGGCTGTTCTCCTGTATACCACGCATTAACAAATACTCACAACCGTAGAAGAGTGCGAGAATTAAGTAATTAAAAAAATATTTACATGTTTTTACTCAAGTAAGTGAAACTTTGTATGGATTTAGAACACACACAGTATTAAAAAAAAAGGACTGACAGTAAACATTCCTTTTTTACGTAACATCTGCTGGAATAATTGATTTGGTTCATATCAAACATATTGGAAGAAACTCAGGCCACACGACGTGGAAAGTAGAACAAATGAATACAAAATGGCAGTGCAGCGCGGGCCACTCTGGATATTGTCGGTATTCAAGATCTAATAAGTAATCGTCTTAGGAAGGACAACGTTTCTAAACAGGAATTTCAAATCCTGAGGATATTTAATCAGCTCTAAATGATGTAAGTACTGTTTGCGACACCCGACTTGCATAGATTATTGCCGAGCTGTTGCCAACTGGTCCACTGTTTACGCAACCGTCCGAGCTTTTCGGCTGCAAGTTTCCAAAATGCACCAGACGGTGCATGTGTCCTTTAAGGTGTTGGAATCCTGGAGCAGGAGCGGTTCAGGCCTTGCGGTCGTAGTCGCTGACCATCTTCTTGATATGGGACAGTTTGCCCTTCAAATATTTACACCTGCGCTTCTTCACTTGATAGTCTGCAGACTGTGGGCGAAGTAAAACAGTATAAGAACAACACACTATTATAATTTATGCTTTCCATAGGAGCCATAAAGAAAGGACGATAATAGAATGTCCTTAGGTAAGTTAAAGTAAGTTTCATCTCGGAGGATTTAAATGTATATTGAATACAACACAGACAATTAATTATATTATATAATTATAGAATCCAGATCGTGTAATCACTGGTTGTCATGACATTTCACTGCATATATGTACGACCGTATGTATACGTACAGTATGTGACAAATAACCTCTTGAACTTGAACTTAACGATGGGAAATATGGAAAAACAAGAAGGGAAGATGGAGTTTGTGCTCTAGGCTTTACCTACCTTCTTAAAGTCCTTTAAACTATTGTACTCGTCCAAGGCGTCCTGAAGAGAGAGAATGGGTGAACAATTGATAAAACATTTGACAAGTCAAATAAAAGTCAAATATAAGCCATTTTGATATTATATACCACAATATCTAATGCAAATACTTTCTTCTTAGCCAGCTGTAAATAGGGTCAATAGGGTCAAGGATTAACGATAACAGAGACAACATAGAAAGGCACCACATTAACAGTGCTGGGCCCTGGCCCCATATTTTGGGGTAAAAGATGAGAAAATTTGTTTCAAATACAATACCATACACAGATTATTTTGGTGAAAATGCAGAAAAACGCAGGGTCAGAGTAATGTCCGTTTGGGCCTCCATATCAATATGCTGCATGTTGCATAAATTACATCAATTATAGAGTGACAGGCACCCCGCCCCATCTGTAACGCATTGGGGCTAAAACATTTTAACCCCTTAATCTGAATACATTCATTCCATTGGTTGAATAAGCAAAGTGGCCCGGGCAAGTACAACACTGCCGTATGGTGAAAAGTTTGGTTCTGAATCAGTGAGTTGAGCGTTTTGACTCAGTGCAGTCCGGCTGCAGTTTGGCGGAGTCACTCCCGAGCCGTTCATTTATATTCATTCACAACGACCAAATCGTTCAAGAGCAGTAAAGAAAATTGTGAAACTGGATGAGAAGTGTCAGAATTTGGAATAAAGTGGCTAGCATTAGCATTAGTATCAATAGAAATGTGGTTGACTACTTAATCAAAAACCTTTTTCTTGTTTTATAGAACATTTTATCAGGGAAAAAAATAAAAAAATAAAAAAAAAAAAAAAAAAAGCAGGAATGCAGTCTAGTCGCTTTGAGAAGTTTCAGCTTGAGGAAGGTTCCAGCTCTACAGAGACGCAACAAGCTGGTAAGAAACGCAGGTATACAGGAAGTGGATCATATTAAATGTTGTGGAGGACACGTGATCATTACATCGGGGTGTATTTCTCTTTTTCAAGAGAAGTGCATTGTGGGTCGTACTTAGTGCACTTGGGGATGGAATCCTGGGATAGAGGGTTTCATAGTGTGACTGCTACAATGTGATTCCGAGGTGTGACTCACTGACAGATAGACTTTTATTTAACCCTCCCATCCAATATCACCACCAGCCGCCACTGTCTATATACATACACACACACACACACACACACAGCATATAGAGTATATACTGTATATAGATCCTCAAGATCTCACCAGGTACTGGGGGCTGCCCTCCTGCAGCTCGTCCAGGTTTCTGTCCACGTCGGACAGCTTCTTGTTGATGACGTCCAGCTCGGCCTGAAGATCTTTGTATTCCTGATGGTCCCACTCAAACTGACGCTTGTACTCGGTGCGGTCCTGCTCGTTGGCGATGGGGGGAAATTCCCTGAAGCAAGTAAAAATAAATGAATGAATGCATGAATAAACAAACAAACAAACAAACAAACAAACAAAATAAATAAATAAATAAACAAACAATCAAATAATGGAAAGAAGAAAAACTGTCGAAATAAATTTAAAACCCAACCAAAGTTTCCACCGTAAAAAAAAACAAACAAAAAAGATATATCTTCTTTGTACCTGTCGTAGTCATTGTCGTCCAGCTCATCTCCAGAGGAGTTGTAGTCCGTCTCATAGTCCTGACCGTCCGCCTGCCGGGGGCGGCGAGCGCGTCTCTTTTTGGGCTTGGCGGAGGAGCTGGCCATGTCTGAGCTGCTGCTGTAGGGAGCGCTGTAATGCAAAGGCAAATTCTCCTCCACCCGAGACCTAAATGACAGCGGAAACGGCACACCGGTTAATAGCGTTACAACATTTCAATCTACTGTCCGTCACTGCTGAGTCACCCCAATAATAATAATAATAATAATAATCACACTTCTCAATACCGATAAGATGGGTTCTCACGTCCTTGGTTATTCTTCACTTAGTCGCCACACTCAATATTTGTTTATTATTTTGGTTCAATTCCAATATGGATGGATAACTAGTTACTTTATTCATCTTCAAAGGGCAGCAGCTCTCTTAAAAAAACAATATAAATAACAGTGAGCAAAAATAATAGAATAAAAATAGAGACGAATGAGCGATATCAAAAATTACACACACACACACACACACACACACACACACACACACACACACACTTTTTTTAACAATATAGCTTTGGAATCATGGAAGTACAATAATACACAATATACACCAGTGAACGAACACACACACACACAGCGGTGGCCATTTGGTGTAATTTTCAGAGATTA
This sequence comes from Zeus faber, assembly GCF_960531495.2. Lineage (NCBI taxonomy): Eukaryota > Metazoa > Chordata > Actinopteri > Zeiformes > Zeidae > Zeus > Zeus faber. The sequence goes on from NC_137204.1 coordinate 9,579,066, forward strand.
TCGTTTTACAATTGATTGATTATTATGGGTTAGGGTTTTTTGTTTTTTTTTTACATTTCGTGGAAGAATCTCCATTTTGTCTCCATCTGTCCACAATGGTGCGTCTCCAGAAGAATAACTTATCTTATTTGACTGTATGTCTGGCATGCTGCCCTGTTGTTTGTACCACCGTATAATGCTTCTTCACAATCCCTACTTCCTGGAGGAACCAAAGCTGAGTCATTCCTTTTTTCCTTTCTTTCTTAACCTCTGCTGTCAGCATGTTTGGCATACATACAACATACACAGAGCATACAACACAGAGTATGCCATTGCATCTAGGACTTGTCAAAGTCATTCCATGAGAGGAGCGCCATTTGGCCAGTCTATTTCTAATTTTTAATAAGAAGGAATTCATTTTTTTGTACATTTTGTCATTTACAGTAATATACATGGTAAACTTCCCAGGAAAGCCTTATTTTTTGTAATCACCCATTACAAATACATTACTTGTGACAGGGTGGAAAATATCATCCTAAAATGGTCGCCACACAAGAAATATACTCATCTCTAATATGTTTAAATATGTTTATTTTCTTCATACTAAAAATAATTTATTTAAAAACTGTTCTTTTCTCTATCTTTTATTGGTCACGGGTGAATAAGTTATGCTTGACAGACCCCGTCAAATAATATATAACATCAAATTATCAGTAACAAATAATACTATAATTTACCAGCTATTTAACTGGGCAAACATGAATAAATTATCAAATTTTAAATTCAAAATAATACAACGATCAGCCACAACATTAAAACCACTGACAGGTGAAGTGAATATCATTGCTCATCTCGTACCAATGGCACCTGTCAAGGAGTGGGATATATTAGGCAGCAAGTGAACAGTCAGTTCTTGAAGTCGAAGTGTTGCAGGGTTGGAAGCAGGACGAGTGGACAAGCGTAAGGATCTGAGCAACTTTGACAAGGACCAAATAGTGATGGCTAGTCGACTGGATCAGAGCATCTCCAAAACGGCAGGTCTTGTGGATGTTCCCAGTATGCAGTGGTTAGTTCCTATCAAAAGTGGTCCAATGAAGGACAACCGGTGAACCGACAACAGAGTCATGGGCGCCCAAGGCTTATTGATGCACGTGTGGAGCAATGTCTTGACCATCTGGTCCAACCCCACAGAAGAGCTACTGCAGCACTAATTGATGAAGTTAATGCTGCTATGATAGAACTCGTTTTTCACAGGATGTGATTTGCCTCTGATATGGATCTTTGCTGGCGGATCCCCAAAAACCTCTCAGCGAGCGGAAAATCAGGCCAGTATCGCATAGTCTGAACTTGTCATAATACACAAACTGTGAAAAAATACAACTCAGTGAGTTTTTTGTGTATGTGAGCTGTCTGTTCCGTAAACATGTCCTAAAATTAGCCGTTCAGCTTTGCTGCCCTAACACACGTCATCGCAGTCATATACTTCACTTCAGTAGAATTTTAAGCTGCTTTCACACATGCACTGGAAACCTGAAATCATCCAGACATTACTGGGATGAGCTGTATGTGTGAACGCAAATGCCAAAATCATTTGATCCGGACGTTACCCAGCCAGCACCCTATGTATGTATGTATGTGGGGCTTTCCTGCAGGCGTAGGGTGTCCACAGGGCTGCGGGGTTCGGGGGGACCTCGGGGCCCCCTCCGTTGCTAGGAGGCACCGCGACATATTACCGAGCTTCTACACCAATACTAATGGGGATAAGTCATGTACACTCACCGGTGGACCCCACACACACACACACACACACACACACACACACACACACACACACACACACACACACACACTTCAAGTGCACCCCAGAACCCTCCTGGTTGCATTCCTTTCCTTTCCTCCCTCATTCACTGCCATAATTATGACAGGAAGAGGCCACGTGACCAGTTGTAGTTCCAGTTTTCCTGGACCTAATTCACTGTTTTTCAATACAAGTTGTCATCCAGTGTTCATGTTTTTGTGTAAATGTTGTTTGTTTCTATGTTTATTTGTCTCACTGTGGTGATTCTCCCCCTCTTGGAGTAGTGATCAGTTGTTTATAGATCCAAAGATGATAAATAGTTCTCCAAAGAGGGGGGCTGGTGGTGGCTCTCCATAACCAGAAACTGTGCTCTTGTCATTCTACAGGGCATCCACAGGACAGAGTTATTGCAGCAGTTCTTGATGATTTAAGAATTAATAAAGAGTTGCATTGCAGGCTAAGAACTTGAACTCCACTTGCAGACTAACTCTGTCCTGAATGCAACGGCATACAAATACTCTGTGTTGTATGCCCAGAATGCTGACAGCACAGGTTAAAAAAAAAAAAAAAAAAAAGTGAGAGGTATATGTGAACGGAGCAGGTGCTTGAGAGTAAGCGATTTGCTGTGTCTCATCTTGATGATGTCTCTTTCATATGCCAGTTATTTATCTCCGTGCGCAGCTTAGTGCATGGAGCCTAGCTGCTTCGTGCTCCTTTCTGCTTTCTTTATTATTCCTTTCCACTCTCCCGTTTATATTGCGGATATGTCCCAATACATGGAGTATCAATGCAAGAAAAGCCAAACTAATGATAAGTCTGTAGCCAAGTCCGCCATCTTGGGTGTTCTGTAAAAGCCTGCGGTGTAATGTCCTGCGTGCTCTAGCCAAGCTCCGCCCCTTGTCTAAACCAAAGTGATTATTTCCCGTAGGTGTAAACACATCTGACACGGACAATCTCCAGTTGTGAGCTACATGTTTGAAAGGGCCAATCCAGACGTAGTCCGGAGTGCATGTGTGAAAGCAGCTTTAGAAACGCTCCCCATCTGACCACGACCGAACCGCCAGCATCAAACCTAAGAGCTAATCATGGGAACTGCTCTGTTGGCTGCAGAGGCCACCACAAATCTTTGAAAAGAAAAAAGGAATTAACACCAACTGTCAGTGACAAAGCTGCAGACGAGGCGAATGTAAGTTAAGAACACAGGGAACAGACCTCGCACACCTGACTGAGGGAAACTACACACACCCTCATATGTGTTGGTTTCATGTCAAGAGACAAGTCCTAGCACGCCGCCCGAAAGCAGCCATAGGGTAAAAACTCCACAACATGATTTGATCTTTCTGAGCGTTGCCCTCTTTCTGCTCGAAGAAAAAAAAAAAAGAATAAAAAAAAATAAAAACAAAAACAAGAGCACTATTTTCTTTTAAAGGTGCAGTGTGTAGAATTTAGTGGCATCTAGTGGAACGGACTTGGCAGAAATGGAATATAATATTCATTATATTCAAGTATGTTTTAACTACTGTATAATCCCATGAAAATAAGAACTTGCTGTGTTTTCATTACCTTAGAATCAGCTGTTTATATCTACATAGGGAGTGAGTCCTCGCTCTTGGGGGCGGCCTACATGCTTGCAAGGGGAGGGTGAAGGGTGGGGTCTTCAGTTGGTTTCCGATCTGCAACCTCACCGCTCAATTCTACACACCGCACCTGTAAGGAGGATGGGAACTCTGTAACTCACACGGGGTTGTAGTCGGGGCCGGCGTCATCCAGGTGACTCCTGGAGCCTCTCAACTTCTCCGGATAATCAGACATGGGAAGTTCTTCAGGGGCCGCAGAGACATTGTTTACCTTAGGACGCAAAAAGAGACTTCAATTACAATGTATTCCTATTGTTCAGTGCTTATTTTAGACTTACTTTTCACAGTCTGCTGTTAGGTTTATTTGATTTATATTGCTCATTTTTAGGTTAATTGTATACTGGCAAATTACCCTCCATGTAGCCTTCTACTTTACTGTACATTGCCAATTCCTTTCTTGTTTGGGGTTTGAATTTTAGGATTATTTTATAGTTATTTGGTCAATTTATAGGTTATCAGTAGGTCTAGTGTACATTACCAAATTTCTACTGTTCATTGTTTATGTTTTTCGCTTTGCTGTTAGGTTTATTGTATATGGCAAATCCCTTTCTAGTTCAGCGTTCACTAAAAATTGTTATTCTCATTTTTTAAATTGAGGTTTGTGTATCGGTTTTTATTTTATCTTTATTATTTTTTGTCAGATTTCACATCAGGATGAATTTTATATACTGTATACACTGTGGGTGTGTATATATATATATATATATATATAGTTTCAGAGGGCCACCGCCACCACCATCATACTGCGTCAGCACCATTGTTGTTACACAACAGTGCGCTATCATTTGGCTTTTTGGGTGTTATGTGTCCACTTAATGGTGGATCGCTTAGGTTGTCAGGCCTGTTCTCTGTGTTCTTAATTGTTTTTCGAGCAATTAAATTAACGCCAACATAGACACCAACACCAGTATTTGGTCCAGTTTGTCCTTTATTGGACACGACCTTTTCATTTTTAGGTCTTTTTCATTTTTTTGTTTTTCTGTTAATTATTTTATTGTGTACAGTTAACCATGTAGGCGTATTGCATATTTTCCAATTTTTCCATATATTGCCAATTTCCCTTTTAAATATTTGTATTGTATTGTTAACTACATATTATCAAGTTTTATTAAGTATCTATTATTATTTTACCTATTGTGTTGATGTAAGCTGTTGAGAGACTGCAATTTTCCTCCACGGGTGAATGAAGTATCTATCTATCTTCCTATCTATCAACAATGTACGCATGAACTGGTCTTGGGATATATGTGACAAGTTTTGACAACAAAGATTGAAACATACGGGCTCTTCAAGATCAGTAATTTTACAGTACTTGCTAATTTCTCACTTGCTCATGAATGATCCACCTGTACAACAAAATTTTTGGGCTATCTACGTGTGAGCATTGTCAACAAGTTACGAAAGATCTCAAAATACGATTTGAAGGTGGAAGTACCATCCATGTAAACACCACACCCAGAAACTGAGCGCACTGAGAGCTCCCTGTACCAGAGTTCCCCTCCCCCAGCATGCCTGGGGACTGGGAACCTGGGTAAAACAGGTTGCACCGCTTCCTCTCTCTCTCTCTCTCTCTCTCTCTGTGTCTCTCTCTCTCTCTCTCTGTCTCTCTCTCTCTGTCTCTGTCCAGTTAAAAGATGCACATTGGCATCGCCGCTCACCCACGCCTCCACGTCCTGAGGTGGAGCCAGGTCGTCGACGACCTTCACTTTCCTCCACAGGATGTTGCTCTTTCCGTAGCCTTGGATTTTCTGTCGGGTCTTGAGCGCAAACACCAACATGATGATCAGAGCCGCCGTGACCAGGAAGCCACACACCACCGCGATGGCCTGTCAAAGTAGAAGAATCCAGAGCGCTGAGAACCAAGTTGAGGGTATGGGAGAAAGATCGACATTATTGATTATTCCCTCACCTCTTGTGGCTCCACCACGCAGTAATGGTAGAGGTACTGGTTGACAAACACCCCAGCAGCCTGTGGTTGCTGGTACTGGCCGCACAGGCCAGCGATCTGCATGGCTTGGATGGATCCGGAGGACTGGGCCATGGGGTTTACCGCCATCAGGTACACAATGGATGCAATGAGCATCAGCAGCGCGAGGAAGGCACACACGATCACCACGGCCAGGTAGAACCTCCGGGATTGGCAGAGGCCCTGGCGCGACACGACGATGATGAAGACCACCAGGGCGGCGATGAAGGTCAGGGCCGCCATGGCGATGATGAAGCCCTTGCCCTTGCGCGGGTCGTTGTAGTTTCCGCCGAGGCCGTTGTAGCCATAGTTGTTGCCGGCCCCGTAGGCCCCCCCGCCAAACGAGCCGAACCCAGCGCCGCCGGCATAGCTTCCTCCCGCGAAGCTGCCCCCCCCGATGCCCCCAAAGCTGGAGAGGGCTCCCTGGGTGTCCCACGCCAGTGTGGAGGCGACGCAGGCAAACATGGCCACGCACAACACGATGACTATGATGGCCATGATCTTGAGGATTCCCGGTGGGGAGGTCCAGCGGTAGAAGTGCTGGAACTCATCGTCTGGGTAGTAGGAGTAGGCCGGCTGGGGAGGGTGGCTGAAGGCAAAATAGAAGATATACATGCCCTTACGAAAATTCACTTTGGTTTACTATGGTTTTAATATAGTAACCGTGGTACTTTATGGTAATTATGATTACTGTACCCCTAACCATGGTACTACCATGGTTTATCTATTGCACTTTATGGTAACTATGCTTATTGTATTCTAATCAATAATGCTACCATGGTTTGTTAGGGCTAAGACAGGACCCAGTTTTTGTTTATTTATTTACCATGGTATTATCAGGGCTTACTATCGTCCAAATGTTAATTCATTGATACACGGGATGTGATATTACTACGTGTAATCCAAGGTTAAAATACACAAAAATAAAATGTTTATCAACTTTAAAGTGATCGACCGAAAATCAAAAGCGATGCATGTGGAATGTTTGTGTGTAGAATGTATGAATGTTCAAAATGTAGAAACAGTCTGTAACCACCCAACCACATGTTCAACCATGGAGCCTAGTAGTAAAACCAGGGTTTTTCGTTTCACTACTAGTAAAACCATGGTTAAACCATAGTATAATAGAGTATATGTCTATGTAAATACAGTATATGTACAAAGACAGTCATGAAAACTGAAAAGAAAAAATACATTGTTTGTTTTCAAGGATAAAATATTACATTTTAGATTTTTAAGGACTTTTGAGGAAAGTGCTCATGTGATCATGATGACGGAATTATGTAAATACACTAAATAAGACTTACTACCCATTCTGTGACTCGTAGGGAGGCGGACTCCCGTTTGGCCTGGAGGACATTCCTTTATCTGAAGGCTTCTCACTGAGGTGTTCTGCAGTACACACAACAAAAACAACAACGCAAACATTTCTTTATTCATCACAGTGGACATGTTGAAGGTTGTTCGTACAGTACGATGCCACCGTCGCCCAACGGGTGTTAATACGCCGCACAAAGACGACTTCCAAAGACAGGAGAATTACGCAAAAGACCGCGATAAAAGAGCGAAAACAGTCTATTCATGCTACAATTTCTGGCCAACCAGTCATCAAAAAAATGGCACGACTCCCACAGAAACCCGCCCGGTCTGTGTGGCGACGGCAGGTTGCTGTCAACACACCTGTCGCTCACACGGGTGTGGTCAAAACGCGACGCAAAATATCGAACGCAAACTTCATCAGGAAGAAAAAATGTCGCGTTTAAGAAACTCACCTGCCGTAGAATTCACCTTATTCGGTCCGAGGAAATCGTTGGACTGAAACCGTCCCCACTGATGTGAAACCGGACCACACCCAGACGATCGAGCTCCTCCTAGAACCCGCCCCCCTCTCCAGGTAGAAGCGCTCAGGTGACATCACCGCCTTTTTCACCGTTCAACCTGCTTTACTCCAACCACACCAAGGTACTTACGGAGGAAGTGGAATGGAGAAAATCAGCAATACGTTAAAACAATTGGTGGCTTTGACCTTAGGAGTAGAATAAAAAATATATACACAACAGGCATTAGTGACATACATAAATAATAAGTAAATAAGCAAAAAAAATTTAAAAATTATACATATATATAGAGAGAGAGACGGAGAGAGCGAGAGAGATAACACAGAGAGCATTTTCTTCAATGTGTGAATCTATGGAGGTGTTTATATGATACTGCAGTAGACCTAAAACAACTGAGGCGACACGGAATAAACGCACGGTGAAAACCGTGTAAACAACATGGGGCTATAAAAACAAGACGCATTTAGTACTCATCGCATGCCATAACTGCATGCAGTTGAACCGAAGCTCATTCGAAGATAACTTATTTGGTTACCTGTGAAATAGGTAAAACAAAATAAAGAGTAGGCTACGGAAAATCCCTTATAAGTTGGTAAAATTCCCACAGAATTGAGTAGACTACTTTGTATACTGCCTGATAACTTGACATTTAACAATTAATCCAAACACTTACTTTATGTCGTTTTAACTGTTACAATTAAAAGTATAAAACATAACTAGATTGAAAGGAACCATGAACTGCAAATGAATATTCTTTGGCTTAAAAAGCATATTTGGTTATTTTGTATAATTGCATTATAATTATACCTTAAATGTGTAGGAATGTAGCAAATCCAAAATACTTATAATATATACTTAATATATTTTCATAGAGAAATTGGGTGAATAAAAATAAAAACCCTTTTTGGTTTAGACTTGTATATCAATGCATGGCATTGCCAACGTTCCATACAAACAGAATTCATATCTCACTGTTAAAGAAAATTATACAATCATAAAGTGCATAAGAAAACTGTATTATGAGACACCGCAAGCACCAAGCAATCTGCTTTTCTGACAAAACATGGATATTGAAAAATTTAACAATTGAAAGTTAACAGATAACTGCGGACAGATTTGCCACTGATCATGACATCCAAAATCATCACAGTGGGCAATAAAAAGTTGCACAAGGAAGACAAAATTAATAGTGAATAGTTCCACATGCTTAAAAAGGCACTTACATCAAATGTTTTGTTTGTAATGAGTCAGAGTACACCAATGAAATTGTGGAAAAATATCTGCATGTATCAAAACTATAATTGAAAGTAAAATTATGGAATGCTTCTCATATTGCTTACCCATATAACAGGTGGCATCACCGAATGTATGAATTAAAAATAGTATTTACAGCAGTTCAAAAACTCCATAGTGTAAATTTGATCAGTAGTCATTAAAAATAAAAGCATCAATATTATTAACCTAACCAGGTTTTCATATTCTGTACATTACACAGGGCACTAATTGGTAGTTCATATCACTGACAAACATTTTTGGTTGGGAATGCATAACATTTTTTCCCTTTCCTCCATTGACTTATTGTCTATATGAATCAATTGGTAGTTGCAAAACATCCAGGATTGATATGAACAATTATTCACAGTGAGATCCAGCATTATTCATGAAATGAGATGGAAAGCCTTGGTGATTAGTAGAGTCACAGTATCATATGAACATCCTGTTCTTTGCATATTCAGACCATTTTAAGTAGAAAAGTAAAGCAGTTCTTCTTTTGGTGTTATCTACATTCACGGACACGGCACGCACGCACGCACGCACGTTCTAACCGCTGCATAGAAGAGGAAAAAAAAAAAAATTGAAACAGATACTTCAGTGCCATCATGGTTTCACCATGTCGTGGTTCTCACTGGCTCCCATAATATTAAAAATGGTTCTTCCCCTTTCATTTTCTAGTGGTCTGCTCAGACGGAGAAGCCAAAGCCATTAGCTGTAGCCATCGTTCCATCCCATAATCTTGTCATATTCGTGGATCTTTTGCTTGATGTGGGCCAGCTTCTTCTTCAGATACTCACAGCGCTCCTTCTTCTCAAGAAACGTCGGGTCCTGGATCAGAGCAAAAAACGGACAAAAACACATGGGTTGATGAGATTGACTTTGTAACAGGGCTGATTATGGCATTACAAAATAAAATTCAAAGACTTTGAAGGAAATTCAAGGACTTGTTTTTTCCCCATTTCCAAGGACTTCAGGCAAAACAAATAATACATTTTCAATGTGATCTATATTTGTTCAAATATAATATGAATTCCATTGTCACACACACACACACACACACACACACACACACACACACACACACACACACACACACACACACACACACACACACACACACACACACACACACACACACACACACACACACACACACACACTATTATCGATCTCATTGTGATCTACTATTTTAACTGTCTATTTCCAACCACGCTGGATTAAATGTACATTTTCCTGGGGAAATCAATGTCGTAAAAACGATTCTGGAAATATTATATTACATAACGATTTGAATAAAACCAGGGGGAATATCACAGGTTTCCAATGATGCTGTTTTTTTTTCCAAGGACTTTTCAAGCACTTTGGCAAAAAGGGGGTCCTTCTTCAAGGCATGTCAGCACTTGGATTGAAATTGAGAATGAAATTCAAGCGCTTCAAGCACCTCAAGGACACAGTAAGAACCCTGAAATAATGTCAATAGACCTTTATACAAACAAATACGTACATTTTTCTTCTTCTGATAGTCCTGAAGAATTCTGTTAATGCGATCATATTCCTACAAATGGCGACGAGAAGGGAACACATGTCAGTCTCCGCTCAACAAATATCATGGAAACTACCTCAACTATGAACACAGATTTATTTTTGGCGAAGTATCCACTTGCCGCCTGGCTGCTGGGGTGCTGGGGCAAGCCACGCATCATGTCGTCCATCTCGTCGAACTTCTTCAGAGTGGCCTGCACCTCCGAGTGGAGCTCTTTGTACTCTGCATACTGGTCATTGAACACGGCGCGGTACTGGTCCCGCTCATCATCTGACTGAATAGTTGGGTACTTACTGCAGGATAAAACATTATAATCAATGATCAAATTTGATGAAATATGAGCAACAACAGACAATGGCTAAATTGTTTACCAAAGTCATTAAAGTGGCTTAATGCAAGAAAAAAAAAATCTAACACCTATAAAAAAATGAATTTACAATGCAAATATAGCTATGTAAAGTGGTAGGGACTTGCATGTGTGAGTCATTTAATCAAATTAGCTTTTCATGACCTAAAAGAAGTGCATCACACGATATAAAAAACAAACCCATTTACAATGTAGGTAGTAACCCCTTGGTGTAGTGTGTTTGAGCAGCACTCACGCAATATAGTCAGGCATGATAACAGGCTTTGGAATGTGCCCTGATGGTATAGCTCCCTGCAGAACCTTGGGCGGGCCGACCTTTGGAGCAGCCTGGGCGGGATAAACGTTCCCATGGACCGTCTCCTGAGCCTTCGGGGCTAAGACTGGCGGCATCTAGAGGCAGGAAAGTAAAAACACAAATCGGTGAATATCGTTTTTAATTTTTGCATTTCAAGTTGTCATCGATGAGAGGGGGTCGCGATAGCGCATACACAGTACAGTGTGCTTACCAGGGAACGTGCACCACCCATCTCTGGGGACTGCATCTGTCCAATTGTGTCAGAAAAAGTCATTTAAACCCAGCTGATAGTAACACAATACCCAATGCAAACAACCTGACACTGCAGTCACACGGCCTCTGCCGCTGCTTACCTCTTGGCCATACCGCTCCCGATATTTGCGTGTAGCTTCTTGTCTCCATAGTTTAAGACATACGATTGCTCCTATTAGATACACTAGCAAGGTGACAAAGAGGAAGATTATGGCAGCGGTCTGGCCGGCCTCCGTTCGGCAAAATGCCCCATTAATGCCGTTGTTGAAAACGGGGTAGGAGCACAGACCCCCTCTGGTCGTGTCCCGTACATAAAGGATCCCTGATTAAAAAAAAATGAAAAAGGAAATTTAACAAGGGCTAATAAATTAAGAATATGCATCGCCTTGTATTAGAAATACCCACCTGCAGTCATGTACAGGACAGCCAGAGCGAGGTTGATGGTGAACTCGGTTAACGGCCACCAGGAGGAGTCCAGGAGGATGGTGCGGTAATACATGGTCATCCCTAGCACCAAAACTATCACAGTCACGATCCAGGCCAGCCCCGCCACCACCAAAACAAATGGAGTCTTGGGCCCTGAGTAGTAGGCCCCGCCCGAACCTGCGCCGTACATTCCTCCGTATCCCCCGTACCCCCCTCCACCAGGAGAGGAGTATCCAAACATGTTGAACCATTCATTGTCCTTGTGCACATATGCGCACACGCAGGCAAACACTGCCGCGCCAAGCAGCAACTCAACGCATCCCAGGATCCTCAGCAGCCCCGCCCAGGATTTCATGTAAGCGTAGCGTTGGTGGTACTGTTCCACCCGCTCGTGGTAGGTCAGCGCCGTATGGTGGCTGCGTCCTGAGAGCGACTCGCGGGGCTCCCTCACGTCGAGCAGCTCCTTGCGCGAGTTGTAGCTGCTCCCCGAGCCACCATATTGGTCGCGATAGGAGCCAGGGACCGAGGGGGAGTGGGGCGGTGAGCAACGTACCCCCTCGCTGGTGCGGTTGTTGTTATCGAACAAGGAGGCAGACATGGGCCAGGACTCACTGCCGCTTCTGCCACTGTTACCCCGGAAGAAGTTCTTCCAGGAGTCCGGGATGAAGCGGTGGACCGGTTTGATGTCGATAGCCGGGTCGGGGTCAGCGTCCGGGTTGTCCTCGTCACCGCTCGGGTCAAACTCGGGTCCAACCGGGGGGCAGCGCGGCAGGGGCGGGGCCGGTAAGGGATCAGCGCTCAGGGCGAGTGGAGATGCTCTCTGCTCTCTCAGGGGCAGAGGATCATAGGAGGCTTCTCGCGGTAAGGACCCGCCGGGGACTTGGTCATAGTAGGGCGCCTGGCGGACGTGCTCAGTGCGTCCGTAAAAGCCTTCTCCATTTGACATGAGGAAATTGGTGGTCCCTGGAGTGCACATAAGCATGCACACACATTCAAACACAATATATTAGGGTTTAAACTAATGCAATTAGCAATTAACCATTTTGAAACAATAAATGCATGTGGTTAATTGATTTTGCCAGAAACGTATGTCAATGTATTGCATTGGGAAACCCTTCAGCCATGAAGGCATATACAGTACAAATAGATTCAATATACTTCCAGATCTATGTTCAAATAACCAGCATCCCATTCATGCAACATGTCATAGTCCCAAATCAAGGTTAGCTAGATAAAAAATGTAGATGTAGGCTAATGCCAACCCAAGTAATAAATACCACCAGAGTAAAATAAACCAGCCATGCCTTAGTATGCGTAGATAGTGCCCAAGCACCCACCATGCAATCTATGTTACAAAGTGTGTGTGTATGTGCGCACACACACACACACACACACACACACACACACACACACACACACACACACACACACACACACACACACACACACACACACACACACACACACACACACACACACACACACACACACACACACACACACTTTTTGTGCCACATCCAAAACCCTAAAGAGGAGAAAATTATACACACACACACACACACACACACACACACACACACTTTTTGTGCCACATCCAAAACCCTAAAGAGGAGAAAATTATACCTGTTGAGATACCTATTTTCTTTATTGAAGCCAGGAATGCCTTAACTTTTTTTGTTGTTGTTGGAGACAGCACAAAAACATGTCTTGTAATCAACCAGCCATTAGACTGTATCATATCGATTATTATTAATATTAAAAATCATGGAGAGGTAAAAACTGAAAAAAAAAAAAAAAAAAAAGCATATACCTCGTTCACACGCAGTCACTCAACACGACTTACATTGGCTTGCAGGTCAGATTTGCAAACCTTGTATGAAAATGTACTGTACCCTGGAGTCACCTGGAAGGGCGACAAACAATCATTGCAGACTGGTTTAACGATCTGCTTGGTTAAAGGATCTGCTTGGTTAAAGGATCTGCTTGGTTAAAGGATCCGCTTGGGTTAAAGGATCCGCTTGGGTTAAGGATCTGCTTGGTTAAAGGATCTGCTTGGTTAAAGGATCTGCTTGGTTAAAGGATCTGCTTGGTTAAAGGATCCGCTTGGGTTAAAGGATCCGCTTGGGTTAAGGATCTGCTTGGTTAAAGGATCTGCTTGGTTAAAGGATCTGCTTGGTTAAAGGATGCGCTTGGTTTAAGGATGCGCTTGGAATAAGGGATTCTTGGATTAAGGATCTGCTTGGTTTAAGGATCTGCTTGGATTAAGGATCTGCTTGGATTAAGGATCTGCTTGGTTTAAGGATCTGCTTGGTTTAAGGATCTGCTTGGATTAAGGATCTGCTTGGATTAAGGATCTGCTTGGTTTAAGGATCTGCTTGGATTAAGGATCTGCTTGGTTTAAGGATCTGCTTGGATTAAGGATCTGCTTGGATTAAGGATCTGCTTGGTTTAAGGATCTGCTTGGATTAAGGATCTGCTTGGATTAAGGATCTGCTTGGTTTAAGGATCTGCTTGGTTTAAGGATCTGCTTGGATTAAGGATCTGCTTGGATTAAGGATCTGCTTGGTTTAAGGATCTGCTTGGATTAAGGATCTGCTTGGTTTAAGGATCTGCTTGGATTAAGGATCTGCTTGGATTAAGGATCTGCTTGGATTAAGGATCTGCTTGGATTAAGGATCTGCTTGGTTTAAGGATCTGCTTGGATTAAGGATCTGCTTGGATTAAGGATCTGCTTGGATTAAGGATCTGCTTGGTTTAAGGATCTGCTTGGATTAAGGATCTGCTTGGATTAAGGATCTGCTTGGTTTAAGGATCTGCTTGGTTTAAGGATCTGCTTGGATTAAGGATCTGCTTGGATTAAGGATCTGCTTGGTTTAAGGATCTGCTTGGATTAAGGATCTGCTTGGTTTAAGGATCTGCTTGGACTGTCAAAAACACCACAGTCCTACAGTAACATCGACAGACCTTTTCAGCTGTATTACTCCTAGTTTTCAGTTGTGTTATTCTAGCATTCTAGAGTATAGTTTGATTCTATAAACAATACAATTTTTATACGTATTTGGCGGGATTCTTAGTAATACTTTACTTCTTATTAAAACAATAACAGAGCTTTCGTTTTAAGTTTAAACTATTATTAAGCAGTCTATGCCGCCTTACACAAATCTAACCGCTCACAATTCTAAACTATGACGTTCAACTATTCCTAAAAGGAAGATAGCTAACCACCGGTACTTTATAGCATTGATGGCAGATAGGGCGAAAGATAAATAAGACGCGAAGCAGTTAGGTGTTTACATACATACATACATACATATATACAGTCCATCTAATTAGCTTGAAATATACTTCAATTAAACATCTGCTTTAGGTTTTTCAACCTGCTCCACGCCTTCTAAAACCTGGAACGCTGTAGCCCTGCGTCAACGCAGCGCTTACCCGCTAAATTAGCGTAACAAAGTTCGTTACTTCGTAACGGCTCAAAGACGGCTCACACCTGCGTTCACCTTCATTCGACGACGGGCCAAACTGAGGTGTTATGTATAACAATGACCATCAAAAAGCACAGCAAACTCCAAAGTGTGTTGTGTGGAGCCCTCACCTCGACTCCTTCCTCCTTTCCCTCTCCCATTGCGAGGCGCTCGAGCGCTCAGGTTTCCCGACGGGCGTAACCACGTGACCTGCCCTTCCCTGTGACGTCACACCCCCCCCCCCCCCCGCTGCCAAATGAACGTTTACGTCGTTAAAATCGAAGAAGATCTAGCAATAGCGGACAAAACGGATCATTTGCCTGGCTGCTTCCTTGTTTTGTGAGTGTGTTTTCTGAGGATTTCGATACAGGTTATGAATAAATCACTTAAGTGATGAATTCAGCAATTTGCGTTGCACACAGATTTGTGGTTTGGATCGAATACGTTTTTGCCCATATACAGAGTAGAATATGTGCAAACACACACACACACACACACACGTATATATATATATATATATATATATATATAGCATGTGCAAACACACATACACACACAAACACACATACACACACGTATATATATATATATACGTGTGTGTGTATGTGTGTTTGCACATGCTATATATATATATATATATATATATATATATACGTGTGTGTGTGTGTGTATGTGTGTATGTGTGTTTGCGCATGCTATATATATATATATATACGTGTATGTGTATGTGTGTTGCCACATGCTATATATATATATATATATATATGTGTGTGTGTGTGTGTGTTTGCACATGCTATATATATATATATATATATATATATATATATATATATATACGTGTATGTGTATGTGTGTTGCCACATGCTATATATATATATATATATATGTGTGTGTGTGTGTGTGTGTGTGTTTGCACATGCTATATATATATATATATATATATATATACGTGTGTGTGTGTGTGTGTGTGTGTGTTTGCACATGCTATATATATATATATTTATATATATATATATACGTTTGTGTATGTGTTGCCACATGCTATATATATATATATATATATATATACGTGTGTGTATGTGTGTTTGCACATGCTATATATATATATATATGTGTGTGTGTGTGTGTTTGCACATGCTATATATATATATATATATATTTATTTATATATATATATATATATATACGTGTGTGTATGTGTTGCCACATGCTATCTCTATATATATATATATATATATATATATATATATATATATACGTGTGTGTTTGCACATGCTATATATATATATATATATATATATATATACGTGTGTATGTGTGTTTGCACATGCTATATATATATATATATATATATACGTGTGTGTGTGTTTGCACATGCTATATATATATATATTTATATATATATATATATACGTTTGTGTATGTGTTGCCACATGCTATATATATATATATATATATATATACGTGTGTGTATGTGTGTTTGCACATGCTATATATATATATATATGTGTGTGTGTGTGTGTTTGCACATGCTATATATATATATATATATATATATATTTATATATATATATATATATACGTGTGTGTATGTGTTGCCACATGCTATCTCTCTCTCTATATATATATATATATATATATATATATATATATATATATATATATATATATATATATATATATATATATATATATATATATATATACGTGTGTGTTTGCACATGCTATATATATATATATATATATATACGTGTGTATGTGTGTTTGCACATGCTATATATATATATATATATATATATATATATATATATATATATATATATATACGTGTGTGTGTGTGTATGTGTGTTTGCACATGCTATATATATATATATATATAAATATATATATATATATTATATATATATATATATAAAACATCATTCCAAGAAAAATCCTGCATCGTAAGAGCTTGAATTATACAACAAAACAGCAACTTGAACCCGCTCCCAACTTCACATTTACACAAATTCTCCCCCAGGCTCTTAATTGGATTTTGAAGCATTATTAAAAGCTAACGTTTTATTCGGCGTTGGCAGGAGAAATGACAAAGCGCGACCCCCACTTTTCAGCTCTTTAAAAGCTGCAGCGATGAGGTCGCAGGTCGCAACCAACAGCATGCATGTAGGAGAGCCGGCGGCGGCCGCGAAACTCGCAATGGACGCGAAGGCCCTCTCTAGAGCCAGTGTTTGCTTTGTCCGTTCTGGGCTACTGTAGCGGCGCAACATGGTGGCCTCCGTGGAAGGGGACCCGCTCCCTATGTAGACATAAACGGCTCGTTCTAAGGTAACGCCAACACAACAATTCTTATTTTTATGGGATTATACACAAATTAAAACATACTTCTGAATATTATATTCTGTTCCCCTAGATGTCACTTAATTCTACACAAAGTATGTATGTGAAGGGGCCATTTGACTGTCAGTGACATGAAAAGTAAAGGTTTCCATGACTATAAATACAGTATCTTTATGGATTAAAAAATAAGCTATAAAATTCATCATGTCATTCTGTTATATATCCTATTAATCTATGTAAACAAAATAGGGTAAATTCAAAATGAAAGTAAAAAAGAATCCTATCACAGCACACTCGATGGCGCTATGATCCAGGAACTCGGGTGGGTCCTTCAGGGTCTCCTGGAGCTGGTTTATTCCTTTAAAATGTCATCGCTGCTGCTACTTTATTCTCAGTTGGATTATTATTTTTTTGTTTAAATTTAGATTTTGATTGTAATATAACTTTAGGCCTAAATGTTTTATTTTTAGGGGGAATATCGCAAAACCCATGGTTAATCAACTGAATGACTACGTCTACACAGTTACCGCTTTGTTTCTAAAATGTAATGTTTTTTTATTCATTTTTATTCATTTGTATTATTTAATCCAGAATCCATGTCACACCCGTAACAACATCTGATCTGCTCATTTCATTAGCAAAAATATTAGAACAGATTTGGGGTTGTTATTCTGAGATGCCAGATTAAAATAAACAATATAAAAGAATGGGCACAGTTACATATTTTCTATTGATTTATACTTATTGATTAGTCATAAAGGTCCTATTTTGTCAATGAAAAACTGACATCAGTAGTCTATGGATGTCATGGATTCGCCGCACTCACAGATAAGATGAATAAAATGTGTATTCAGGGCAGTTCTGACATGCAGTCGTCCAAGTTTGATCCAAATCGGTCCATTATTATGGAATAATTTAGTCAACTATTTTTTTAATAATTGTCGCAATGCAGGTGCATGCGCAAATGACGGCTTGCACGGGTTCAGTATTGTGGAAGAGGTTTGTGACCAACAATTGCAACCTCACTGAAAATTGAATTGCTCATTGCCGCCACGCATAGCACAAGTTGACGGAGTACACAGATCCCATGATAGCGCTGCAGTGGGTGACAGAGATGTCGTTGTGATTGGACTTTAACTAGAGGAATATAAGATACAAACT
Organism: Zeus faber; assembly: GCF_960531495.2. Classification (NCBI taxonomy): domain Eukaryota; kingdom Metazoa; phylum Chordata; class Actinopteri; order Zeiformes; family Zeidae; genus Zeus; species Zeus faber. Next base: position 9,597,407 of record NC_137204.1, read on the forward strand.
CTTAACCATAAGAAGTTACAAAGTGACACGTATTATTTTATCACTGTTAAACTCTATTTTGTTTGAAAAAAACCAAGTTAAAAGTATTACCAGAAGACAATTGGATTAATTAAAGCATCATAAATATACATGCTTCTGAGGACAACTGACCAGAGTAAGTTCTACAAAATAACAATAAAAAGTAAGAGGGAACATTTTTTGTGTATGTGTTTTGAAATATTTACATTCTTGTTGTTTTTTGGTTCCCTTTCAGATGCCTCAAAGATGTGTTACAATTACAAACAAAAATGTGTAGCCCACTACACACAGTTTATTTAATTATATATCCTCTACAATTTAAGTCAGTTGAACCACTTACCCATGTTTATTTATTTATAGGTTTATAAAATACATATATTATTGTTGGTGGTAGTTTGTTAGGCAGTTTTCCGTTGATTTACAAAGTGTCTTAAAATAATTCTGTTCCCCAAAATGAATTAATATTACAATATTGACTAAAATAATCGTCATTATCATTTTAGCCATAATCACGCAGCCCTACTTCAGAATGATAACCACCGTTAGTTACAGTGTAGGAAACCCGCACACAACCGCAAACACCACCCGATCATAGAATTACACTGTAACCAGGCCGGAACGAATTCACTTCTGCAGTTACAAAACCATTGTGCATTGAACTTTAATGAAAGGCAGACTACCCTAGACCCAAAGTAATGCTGCCTGCAGCTATATTTATCATTATTATTATTATTATTATGGTCATATTCATACATGAATTCACAACTCTTAATTCCTCAAGTACAGTGTTACCATTAACCTTCATACTCTACTACTCTGTATTAAGGGCATGAATCAAAATAAACCAGGGCAATACTGACATTTAATTTTAGACAATTTTTAATGATTTAACACATAATCAGAGTGATTAGACATGTGCTCTCCATGTCAACAGAGATAAAGGGGTAATTCTATTTGCTTGGATACACATAAAGCATACACACACACACACACACACACACACACACACATACACACACACACACACACGCATTAAAATACATACAGTATACAGATGTACGTACCAACTACAACAGAACAATTTGTCAATCTTAATTGTAACACAACAGAATAATACATTGGTAGACATTTAAGATAATTATGGTATTTTAAAAACTCTTTTAAACAAGATGCCAGTCATCAGTTCAGCAATAACAATTTCTTAAATGACCTTTTACCCCTCTCTCAAATTGTCTTAGTGACTGAGAAACTTGTTTTTTGCAGCAATTCTGATGTATATCCCATAGTGTATTATAACATATATAAGAATTTATACATGAAACACAAAAACATATATATATTTTTTTAGACGTGATTGTGGCGGACCAAGGGGCGTGGTCAAGCCGAGGCTGCAGATGGCAACATGGCTCCCTTTCCCGCGGCCGCCCAGCTGCCTCGAATCAGGGCAGGGAGATTTCATCATCATCATAATCATATTATTATTATTATTATTTATGCTTCTGGCCAGTGAGCCTTTTTGTTCACCTGTATAATAAAAACTCTTGCCATGTTGGCGCACCACGGCCGGAAAAACCCCGTCTCCCTCTCTAAACCCCGACCTGCAGGCAGGGGCTTGGGAGGGAAAGGGAGCCATGCTGCTTGACCACAGAGATTTATACAGTACCCTTAACACACATTCATGGAGAGATTGCATAAGGATTTTTACTTCCCACTCAGGTATTACTACAGTGCTATTCATATCCGTAGAAAGAGAAATGGCTTTCTGGGTGATAATCGTCATGATAGGTCAACAACAGCAAAAAGCGACAAATCGAAACCAGAAACCTAAACTGAGCGGCAGGAGGAATGTTTCAAAAACTAGTTTGTACATACACTCATGGAAATTCAAAGCCAAGTAACACTGGTTTACGGCAGAGGTGGAAAATCCCAGGTTCCGAAAGTAAGAGCCCTGCCATGTTTTTGCTCCAGCCAGGGACTGATCCATCCAGGGTTCATTCTGGCATTACAAAATTAAATTCAAGGACTTTCAAGCACTATTTCTTTTTTATTTTGAAGGACTGTAAACAAAACAAATATAATCATTCTTTAATGTGATCTTTATTAATTAAAATATAATATAATCTTAGTGTCATTGTCTTTTATGTATATTAGTATATTAATATATCCATTCTTAATCTCATTGTCATCTACTATTTTAAGTGTGTCATTCTGACCATGCTGGATTAAATGTACATTTCCTTGACATCATCTATGTCGTAAAAGTCATTCTGGAATGTTTCATTCAGTTACAATTTGAATAGCAAAATCAGGGGGAATGTCACAGGTTTTCAATTATGGCGCTTATTTCAGGGACCTTTCAAGCACTTCGGCACAAAAAGGGAGCTATTTTCAAGGTATTCTGGTACTTAAATTTATGAGGACGAAATTCAAGCACTTCAAGCACCTCAGGGACCTGATAAGAACCCTGTCCCATCTTAGGACCTCTGGTCCACACGGTTGACTCAAAATCCTGGAGTAGAGTTTCACTTTCTGAACCTGAATTTTCCCACCTCTGGTTTACGGACACGAAGTGGGGTTAAAAACAGTGAAATGTATCATCTGAAAACACGCAGTGTGTAAGATTCTGTATAGCAGCTAAATGAATGGAGGGCTGCTACTGTGTGCTTTTGCCACCACTTTCCCAGATAAGCAGAGTGAACTAACCTAAGTATAACCTGTAACTAACTATCTGGATTTACACAAATCAAAATAGCATCATTTTCTATATAATTTTCAATTAAACACAGAACACTGACTGTCATAATGGTGTCAAATCAAAAACCAACCCAAGAGAATAAAAGGCTTTTGAAAAAGTGCACGTCATTTGATAATAATTATTTTTGATTGTATAAAAACATGATGAATCTCAGCGGATAAAAAAAAACGATGAAATCGCCGTTTAGTCTCTTCGATTGCTATCGTTTGTGAATTATTTTGCAGCTCAGACCGATTCAAATACTGTTTGCTATAAAGTGCATAAAAGTAGATGACAGCAGTGTGAAAGAAAAGACCTATGTTACCAACTATTTAAACAAACGCCACCGATATGGCTCCTCTTATGGCGAGCTTCCCGCTAGTGTGACATTGCGGTCGGGCTTGTATTGTGTCACCTACGGTGACGTATTGGTAAAGGGTTGAAAGTGTGACTAATTCAAATTATTCTACGACACTCAGATTGACAGCATATTGCAGTTTGACAACATGTGGAAGATCAGAATGAGAATCCCATTTGTCGTGGGAACTCGTCGATGGTGTTTCACTGTAAAACCTGGTCGAAATAATTGGCCGAGATAAGGTTATTAGTTGATACATAATTTAAGATAACTGGATGAAAAATCAGCATCCCGACGTGGTTTATTCAGTGTGTTGGACTGGACATACATAAGGCAGGACTGTAGATCCAGACGCCGTGTCCTCAGTACGGAATCTGGTTTTGGTAATACTGAAGCCAGTCATACGTTTTGCTCCTGTTGGAAATGAGATCAAAATATATCACCGGTAAAGTTTATCCCTCCTTTGACTCCAAACACAGTAAACAATTCTCACACTTAAAATGCCAAATCTTACCTGCTGCTGAGGAAGCAATTTTGGATTATTTTGATGATGTAAGCTGCCGCTTCTTTCTCACTCATTTGAGGGTTAAACCGTCCTCTGATGACAAAACACGTTGAAAAAGTGATCAGTTAGTAAATTAAAAAAGTAAAAATGCAACTGGCTCCACTCCACTACTTACCACTTCTCAGTTCTGTATCATGAGAGAATGTTTACCATCGTTTGTTCATTTCTTATTATGTTTGCCAAATGTATATTATTTCTGACAGACAAGTCTTAGACTTTAAAATTATCTTAATTTATGACATTGAGTTTAGCGTCTGGGCTCTACTGCTTATTACTCCCCGCGACGTTTACAGCAAACATAGGCGTACATAGTGAGCTGGAACTATAGGAGTGATGAGCTTGATGCAGGGGAGGTGGAGGGAGTGTAGCAACGCAGCAAATCAGGTAGAGCAGGAGGGATGGGCTGCTTAAATAGGCCGGCCCATTATGGGCGTGGAAGCATGTGGTGCTGTCAAGTTGTCTGACAGAAATAGCTAGACAAGCCACGCCATTTGTTGTTATTTTTAGGTTTATTTTTATGGTCTATTGTAAATTGTATATTGTTTACTGTTAATTGTTAGGTTTATTGTATATTGAAAAATAAAGTTTTCATTTCTAGTAAATTAAGTAAATTTTTGGTTTGTTGTATATTGCCTTTTTTCTTGTTCAATATCTATCTACATTTAGGTTTGTTTAATTGCTTTTTTTGAATTATTAGGTTTATATTTATTTTTCATCATTAGGGCATTGTATCTTGCCGAATTGTTATTGCTAATGGCTATTTATTGTTTGTATTTCTAATTGTTCTATCTTGTAGTTAACTTTTAGTTCTATGGCATATTTCCATTTAGTTTGTTCTATTTTATTGTTATAACGGGTTTTTTTTTACATTTGTTACCTGCTTTACATTATTGCCTATTTTTGATGTGAGCTTCTGTAAAACTGCAATTGCCCTCTGGAGAAAAATAAAATACTATCTATCTATCTATCTATCTATCTATCTATCTATCTATCTATCTATCTATCTATCTATCTATCTATCCATCCATCCATGTGGAAGCCAATTGAGTAATTGTATATTTTACCCTCACACAGGCACAGATATGATATATGACTTACTTGAGGAGTTTAATTGTTTGTCCTCTGAAACACGGTAGTCCGGTGTCCAACATGAGAGTCACTAGGGAAACCACGGCATCCATGTAGGGTCTATATGCCAGCCGATAAGGAAAATTAAAAATAAATCACAACAAGCAACCCACCGTTAAAACCCCATATCCGTGGGTAACTGGAATGCAAGTTCTCCTCACCGTACGGCCAGATATCCTCGCACGCACATCTCCATGAACCATTTAAAGGGCGTGGCCTCCATCTTTCCTCCCATGATCATCACCATCTCGTCTGTCAGCTTAATGTCCGGCTCCCAGCCCAAATTACCTCCAGGGGAGCTTTCAAACATGAAGCCAAAGTCTGCAGGATACAAATTCAATCATTTTCAAATATAATCACTATTTTGTACAGCCCTGGTTCTCATAATGAGGCTTTTATGACCAGATGTAGGTAGGTGTTGGGTGGTGGTGGTCTAAAGCACCTATGTGGATGAGATGGCCCTTGCTGTCCAGCATGATGTTCCCATTGTGCCGGTCTTTGATCTGCAGCAGGAACAGCAGCAGGCTGTAGGCTGCCATACTGCGGATGAAGTTATACCGTGCCTGAAAAGAGAATGAATGTTCCACTCACAAACTGAAAATAATTACTAAGGGCTAAAAGTCCAAAGCAAAATAGTAAACGGAAATTGGCATAATTTATATTGAATGTGACTGATTTACAGTTTGCATTCCCCCAAAATAAATAATATTGTCAGAATTAAATTATTCTTCATGAAGAATTCCATTCACAAGCTCTGCACTAGAGGACATTCGTCGGTGATGGTTGAGTTTGTTTCCCACTTTCATCACCACATCTGTGGAATTATTATACAGCGACACGCCGGAGGAGAGGGAAACGCGCCAATGCGTCCTGCGTCTCCACCGTCGTGGACTCCGCACCGTTACCGGGAATATTTCTCTCTAACATATATTGAACTTTATTGTTATTTTTTTCGAATTTCGTTCCTGCATCCCTAGTGCAAGGTGGGCAGGTGCAGTGTGCGCTGAGGGATGCGGCGCAGCGGATCTGACTACCGCTCGCCCAACTCCACCAAATTTCATGAAAGTCGGTTTGGAGCCGGGCGAGCCGCAGTCGACACCGCCCAGCGCGCGCTGCATTTGTTTATCGCCGGATGTTGAACACCCCGATATGGCGACCGTGTCAGACAATATTACGCACAAAAATATGGGGAGAATCGCAAACCTGCTTGTGATTTGGAAGTTCGAAATCCAACGCTCATTTAGATCGATTTTCGATGTCGAATCGGAATTGACACCCATAATATTGACATTTGGGTTATCAGGTTATAAGAAATACTCCTTTCAAGTTATTTTTTTAATGTAAGGTCCCAGGAGTTATGTTATGTTCGCACCTTCTGGAAGGCCAAGGTGGACTCATCTCCGTACTGGTTTCTGAAGTAATCATACATCCCAAAATCTGTTTGTCTCCCAAGTTGGTCTCGGGATTTACAGTCTGGGATGCACTCGATCACACCGCACTGTCAAAGAGAGAGAAGCAGCGTTTCAATGGCAGCTATTAAGCTCGGCCAAAGACGGCGAATTTTCACCGGACAGCATCACGTTACCCCTGGTGCGGTGGCCACAACTCTGTAGGGGAAAACAAAGAGGTCCAAGCCGACCAGCTGGAAAATATTCTTGAACAAGCCGATGATCTGCAGCGCCAGCATGTCCTGAAGAAGCAAGAAGGTGAACAAAATTAAGGTAGAATAGCCAGAATATCTAATTCGCCTGTTGAGTTTCCTTCGTCTTCCGTTTAAAATGTCTCCATGAATATGCAGGTGAAGGGAGGCGAGGTACCTGTCTGCAGTCGTCTCCCACTTTAAAGATGGCGGCCTGCCAGCAAACCCTGCGGGCTCCGTCCGAGCTCTCTTCTCCGTCTTCCAGAGAGTCGGAAGGGCAGCGCAGGCCCTCCTTCTCCAGCTCGCTCACCCCGCAGCGCTTCACCTTGAACTTGGCCAGATAGGGCGCTTTGGCAGCACTGGGTGGACACAGACAATCGAGTCAGCTTTGGTGTTGCAAGATCAAACGTGCATGACAGCACTACTTCATGTAACTCATCAGCCCTAGACAGAATAGCAGCTCCGTCACAACAAGTACCACTCTGTAAGTGACGACTATTTGTAGTGACGAAAAGGTTCAACTATTTTTTTGGAGATTCGGTTCTTGACGAGTCACTCGATAAAGAGTCAGAGTGACACCCGAGTCATTTAAAAGTTTTGTTCGCAGTCGAGCATCGCTATTAGTGGGCCCAAATAAAAAGACCAGTTCTGCATGTTTGTGACATTTTTAGTGGTTAAAAGGATAGTGGCGTGCTGTGGGATTATATCATTGTAAAAAGTGTGCCTTGCAAGAAATACGTTTAGGAAACACTGCATTATACAAACATACAGGGAAGTTTTTTCTTTTTTTTTTCTCCTAATATCAAAGACGTTCGACAGCTTAGAAGATAGCATGCTATTTCACCTCTGCATGGGCGTTCCAGACTTGTAGTCAATGTCCAGAACAATGGCTTCAGGGTTACTGGGCAGGTAGCAGCCTAGAGACGACAACAATAAATAGCCGTTGGACATTGTTTCGGCCCGTTAAAGATTTTCAGTATTTATTTAAACCATATTTCATATGGGAATTATAGCCGATCATACATGCATAGCGTGCATGTTTAAAAGGCCAAAAGCTACTTCCACCAAGGACAGCACTGTTACCTGGCTGAACTTTAATGTCTGATAGGGCTTTCAGACAGGCCCGCTTCCTCTCGTCACCCTTAGGAACTGGCCTGAACGACATGAAGGAACGTTAGTGGCACTGATCATATGAAGATCACTGACAGTAGAAAGCCGTCTATTGTATGGAAATGATCTTCAATATACAAGGATGTGGCACCAGTTTGTACCAAAAGACACGTACTCGCAGACTTAAGGAAACAGCATAGTAATACTGCACCTATGGACAACATTATCGGGCCACGATGGTTCACACAGTGTTTATGAGGTGATGTATTAAGAAATAATTGGAAATTATTATACCTTAAAAATGCTAAATGTGTGTACTAAGGATGGCCGCAATAAATTAAATATGTGATTACCCCAGAGGGATGGCAATATAAAAATACTTTAATTAGGGGGTGCGGCACTTTGTCTTATTTGTCGAAATAAGTCTTATTTTTTGTTGTTTATCAAACAACTAATTATACATACAACACGGTAGATAATCACTATATTGTTTAATAACATTAAAATAATATAAGCTTACTTCTAAACACTATTTCCTACATAATTAAGTAGTAAAATTAAAAGTAAAAATATTAAGTTAATTTCATTATATTTATCCCCTTACCTAGTACATGTGAGATAATATAGTTCTGTGATTAAAACACTCCCATAATGTCAATAAACAGATAGAAGAGATGAGTCAATAAATACATTATTTAAGTACGACTAAGACTTAAGTAATCATATGAGTGTACTTGATGATGGCAGAGACGTTGGTGATCTTGTTGAAGAAATCAAACTCTCGCTGGTAGAAGTCCTTGGCGGGTCCGGATAACGACCCCGTGATCTCCTCCACCATCTGCTCCAACAGATCCCCGATGTCGGCTGCAGGGACGGATTAAAGGATGCCCAGGAGGTGAACGACGTGTGCGGTGAGATAATACACTGTGCTACACTATACTACACTGTGCATGCTTTTCCCCGTCAACTCTAGTGATCTCCATCATTAATCATTGATATGATTAATGTCAAATATATGGTAAAAAAAAATAATGCTAAAGCATGCACATAAAGTGGCATGAAATTTGATCTCATTAAGAATCAAGCTTGTAATTGGCAAAAAATAAATAATAATAATAAGCGTAAACTTTATTTGCAAAGCACAATTCACAGAAGGTTAAATTAAAACGAAAAAATAAAAGATCAAAAAAGTGCACGAGGTTAAACGTTAAAAGATAATAAAACATAGCATATATATCAAGCAAAATATTAAAAATAAATAATGTTAAAAAAATACAAGTAAAAAAATCGGAAACTTACATATAAAAATGCAATATAAAATTGAATAAAAATATGAAATTGGAAATTTGCTTGTCCGATAACTGTTGAACATTAGAGGAGGATTAGAAGAGACTGGCGTGTGAAACAACAATATAAGCTCAATGAAATGAATGAATTACTATGACAGTGTGAAAAGCGACCAATGGGAGACCCTCACGGTCTTTGTGGTGTGCCTCTTCGTCCAAGTAGATGTTGGTCTTCATGTTCCAGATGAACTGGTGCGCCAGGAGCTGGGACTTCTGGGCGGCCCACAGGATGTACTCCCTCACATAACCCATCTGAGGAGTGAGCGCAACCCACTCATTGATTTGGTTCTGCCGTTGTGGAAGTCGAAGCCGTTCGAAAAAACGCAAAACGGAAATGTGGCTAAAAAGTTCACCTTGTCGTAACGGAGGGCCTGCACGATCTGCGGAATGTAAAACAGGATGGCGTCCTGGCGAGGATAAAATGTGTTAATAAATCAGGGAATATTATGGTTTTGATTGGATTACTGATCGGTCCATGCTTATTCTGCTATAGTTATATGCCACTGTTTCAAAGCCGTTTGGACTATTTTAAATATAACTTTTATTTATTCTTTTTAAATAAAACTTATGTCTGTGTAGATTAACCCTGACAAAGGTAGCTTAGCTGTTGAAGTGTTGGCTTTTTTAATGTCACAATAAACACAATAAATATATAAGACTTGGGTTCACCTGTTGGGATGTGCGGTATACATGTACAGTATTTATGATGATATGTACTACAACATGACTTACCGGTGGAAAGGAGCGGAGCACCTTCACCCCGTACTGAGCGGTGAGAGGATGTGGGGGGTACATGCTGCTGAAGTATGACAGGCCGGTTGGGGGGTCGGCCGGGGCCCAGCACAAGATGTGGCTCAACTCGGGAGAGTCTGCATCGATGGTGTGCCATGTCACCAGAAACTGGGAAGGGAATGGGGACCGCGAATAAGTTCCGGAAAAAAAACACGAATCCGCCAGGAGAGCATGTATCTTGATTCGGGGTCACCTTACCTTGACCGCCTCGGGGACATCGCTCACCGCGCCGGGATCCAGTCTAACGAGCCGGGTCACTTCCGCCACTATCGCCTCGTTTTTAAATCTGGGCGAAGGATTGAAGTGAAAAAAGCGGAACAAACGAAACAGTTTGTCGAAGGAAGTTAACTGTGTGGTGGTCTGGTTCCCGGAGTCAAACCCAGAGTACATTCTATTGAGAACCCTCCGGTCAACATAAATCACAAGTGAGGGCCATTTGCATCAGACTGGACGATAGTTTTATCATCCAGGAGACTCCTGTGATTCTGTAACACATAATATCTTTCTTTAAAATAAAATATCTAATATTATAGAGGAAAGAACAGGAGGAAAAAATACCATCGACCAGTAGCTACAGCCACATCTCTCCTATTTTCTTGTTAATTTCTTGGTTTGTTGTATATTGCCAATTTATTGATTTCTTTAGGTCTATCTTATCTTAAATCTTCTTGTTAATTGTTCGATTTACATGTATTATTTATTGTTCCTCACTAAGGTTATTGTAATAATAATAATAATAATAATAACAATAATAATAATAATCATATTATTATTATTAAAAATAATAACAAAATAATCATTCGATCTTTTTTGTTCATTGTTTATCTTAGGTTTATTGTTCGCTTTGTTTTTATCGTTTATTCTACATTCCCTATTTTTCCAAAGTTGAATTAATCCTCATCCTCCATGTATTTGTATTCCCACTGCTTTTTTATTACTGCCTATTTTGAGGTGAGCTGCCGTGATGCCGCAATTTCTCTTCATAAAGAAAGATAGCACATCGATAGAACGACAGACAGCTAGACATACAGCTAGATAGACAGAACATATGGACAGACAGATAGAACAACATATACTGTAGATGGAACAACATATAAGATACAAGACATATAAGAATGTGTGTGCATAATGCAAAATGTGTACATGCATATGAGAAAGCAAAGAGTGTGTGGTTCACAGAGAGAGAGAGAACCTGGTGGGAAGCTGCATGGCCAGGTACGGGGCGATACCCCAGGCCAGGTTGACGTTATCCTTCCACTGTTTCTCCGTCAGACTGATGTATTTGGACCTCCAGTTGGCGATGCTGGTTTCCACCGACTGCTCGGTGGCGATGGCCAGCTCTTGAGTGGACAAGGGGTTGTACCACGTGGTGAGTCGCTCTATTTCACTGGCCTGGTGAGGGGTCAAACAAAAAAAAAAAAGGTGGGGGTGGAGCTTTGATCAGCTCACGTGTTTGTTAAACGTTTCACAAACCATCAGCGTCTCACCAGCAACGCCAGCAACAACGTCCTGCGTTTCATGTAGTACTTGTGGAGCTGAGTGCCCCTGTTGCTCTTCTTAGACATGCCTTTTGGATGAAAAAGAAGACGGGATCATCACACTTCTTGTATCTGGATCTTTGCAACCTTTCAGAATGTTGTAAAACATCAAAAACGGTGTGTGTGTGTGCGTGTGTGTGTGTGTGTGTGTGTGTATCTGTCTTACCTGATTTCTTGGATGTGGTGGACATGCCGCTGGACAGCGGGTAGGTGTTAATCCACCCTTGGCCACTCTGCTGGGAGCGAGCGCTCGAGTCCATGTTGGACCTCATGTCGGCCGCATTAATCACCGACAGGCTGTTCATCGAGGGGTCTTGGTTGTCTACACGCGTCGGAAAACACCGTCAGTACAGCGCCAACCTGCCTCAAACACAAGCTAGTTCTCTCGCTATCCCTTTCTTAAATGTAATCCTCACTCTTCATCTCTATGCTACTCCCTTGTCCAAGCATCTACAACTTTTTTCCCTCCCCAATGAATCTGTGCTAAATTGATATTCTTTCACTCCATAAAATCTGGACTTTTCCATTAATCCTGTGGCTTCATCTGAATCACTCCTGGCTCTATTTATATCAGTGTTAAACTCAGGTGTTCTTTTAGACATAAAGATGTCACACTAGTTAACGCTGGTAAGGCTTTGTATCAGCTGTTCACCTCCATACCCATGTAATATGTAATATGTGTTACAGAGTTTAAGAATGTCTGGAGTCCTGTCCTCACAAAAGCCATATGGGGAAACTAGGGCTGCACAATTAATCGTATATTAATCGCAATGTCGATGTTGGCCTCCATAATCACCAACCTGCCGACCTAGATAAAATATTTTGATATTTTGAGTACCGCGACAGTGTAACAGTGTCTCCATGGAGTTTGCAGCTAAATGACTCCGTCAGTTATTCACACCGTAGCCGTCTCATAACGAGGCTAATCACATCGTATGTTAGCTACTACGGCTAACTACATACAGTATACTAATTAATCTCATTAGGATATATACCCCTTGAAATGCATCAACTCATAAAGTTACCCAACATGTTTATCAACTAGAGATGCACTGATTGCAATTTTCTTAACCGAATCCTGTTTCTGGTTTATTACAAGTCTGACCTGCCGATTCTGATTTTGGTCGATTCAGATTTTCATTAAATCGTATGCTCATACTAAAACACTGACTTATTAAATATATTTTACATTGTCGTCCGATCATTTTGAGTTTATATCAGCGATCGGAGGAATCTAATTTTCTTACCATTTGGTCTCATTGGGTATATCTGCTGTACCTCAATGACTAATACATCATGTGATCTGATCACACTCACGTGATAGGACGGCTGCACACATGGACTACTGCTGCAATTTTCAGTTACCACAATAGTGAGATTGCTGATTTTGACAATGTGTCATTACTATTGTTCATTGTTCACTATGGAACAATAATGACATGGAAATAAAACATGGAACTGTCCCTGAGTTCCAATAAAATAAAATATAACATGGAACGGTCACTGAGTTCCAATAAAATAGAATATGGGACTGTCACCAAGTTTCAGTATAATTCAACCTGTAACTCTTACGGAGATTTAGTAGGACACAACATATAACTAACATGGAAATGTCCAGTTCAAACTTCAAATGAAAGTCTCTTTCACTTTAAGTGCTAAAATATGTTTATATTATATTTATATGGTACTTGCCATTCCAAAATACATTGCAATCATTGCAAAAAAAAGTAATAATAATAAATGTCTGTCCCTTCTCACTCTCGTTCACTGGAAGTCCTCCTTCACTCACAGCGCTTTACACCAACTGAATCAAATCGAACGACTCGTTTTACAGAGTGCGTCGTCAAGTGTCTCAGAAGTCGTCAAACCTTTCATCACAAGCAGAGCTCCGCTGTGACAACGGTGGAATCGCAGGCAGCACAATTTTGGAATATTGTCAGGTGATAAATTATTGATCTAATCTTTGTTTACCTTGAAGTACTTCCAAACAGCCGACATTTTCTTTCTTTCACTCTCTTTTTTGAGCCTCAACTACGCAACTACATTACAGTACATTGTATTGGGTGTGAGTATTGGAGCATTTTTACCAGTACGAGCACATGAGCACTGTGTCGTCATGTAACTTGGACCGGCACCGGTCATTGTTTGTTTTGTTCATTGGACGATTAAATTTTTTTCAATTTGTCCGATTCACAAAAGCTATTTCACTAATGATATGACATCGCAAACCCGCCCATAAAGTTTGCTCTTGTTTTTCATCTGATCGCAATTCGACATTTGGAAAAGTATAAAAGTAATAATAGTATAATAGTATAATCTGTGCATCCATGCGCCACTGCTCTACACTTGCCTGTTTTACAAATTATCAGTATCAAATAAAGATAAAAACTTAAAATAATTGTCGCACAGTGGTTATTTTCATTTAAGTGTTTCACGAAAATATGAAATTGTAAGGAAATCCTTGGGAGTGCTGCGCTCTTTTTTTTGGTAGAATGTAATTATATACAGTCTTAAGAAGACTGAATTAATCTGAAGAAAGTCCTATTTTGATGCAAAGATTTATACATTTGAGTTTATTTATTCATAGGTTTATAAAATACATTATTATTGTGAAGTCAGTTTTCTGTTGATTTACAAAGTGCAAAAAAATAATTGTGTTCCCAAAATGGATGAATAGTCGTGATATTTAATCGTGATCACAATATTGAGCAAAATAATCGTGATTATAATTTTTGCCATAATCGTGCAGCCCTATGGGAAGCATTGATAGGTTGCAGCCTAACTTCATCTTTTCATATGAGCTTGTATCTAATTAAAGATCTATATGAAAAAGTATCCATGGTTATGAAAAGCCTGTTGATAAAATGAAGCATTTTGAAGGATGTTTGTTGACCGGGAAGACTAAGCAGAACAAAATGGGTCATATGCATTGATCGGTGCTACTGTGATGGTCATGCAATTCAAACAAAGGCAAAAAACAATGTAATTATATGCTTGTAGAAGAAGTCCTGAACCACTGATACCAGGACTGATGTTATTTGCCCACTGATAATAGAATTATAGTAAAAAGGACTACCGATACCGATACCGATCCGGTATCTGTGGTTGGAGACTTGTCTACCTGGAGCAGTTGAATGTCGATATGAATGAGTCTGCGTGGTTTGCTCTGGACCACCGCAGAGCAAAAAGGGGTTGGGATTGTCTGCGATGGTGGAGAAAGCTGTGAACATCTCATTTTGAGGAGGGTGGCGGGTGGGGTGGGGCAGAAATGATGATTGCGATCGGTCATGCATGGAACGCAGGCGACAAATTTACGCATATCCTCACTGCAAGAACGCATTTTGGGTACGATGAGATTGGTCCAAAAAGGTCAATCAAAAAAAGATACGAAGTACCACAGGAAAGAAGGACGGAATAAGTAAACAAGAAGGAGAGATAGATAAGAGAGAAAGAGAGCGAGAGAGAGAGAGCGCACGAGAGAGACAGATAGACAGATAGATAGATAGATAGATAGATAGATAGATACGTACATAGATAGATAGATAGATAGACCGATCAGCAGTGAGGATGGTGGCGTCAAATTTGAATTGCGTAAGAGCATGCCCCTGCTGCAGCGCAGTTCTGGCTCCACTGCTTTAGGCTTACTTAAGATAGATATTGGAGAAGTGCTGGACACGATAAGCGATCCGAAAATCCCGGCCGAGAGGGTGCTCGGGGCTGGGGTAGTGCCAAGCTCACCGGGGGGGACCAGCTGGCACGCAGCCAAGTACTTCTTGTCAGACAGGATATTGGCGTAGAAGCGGATCATGATGCTGATGTCTTCGCGGAGCCGCTTGTCACCCTGTGTGGGGAACTTTGGAGACACACTGGTGGGAAAGAGAGAGCGAAAGAGATTTATCTATTTTTTTATTATAATTTTCTATTTTAGCATGATTTTTATTATCATTGTTATCATTATTGTTGTTATTTTTGTTTTTCATGTATTCATTTCATTATTGTCTTAATCTCATGATATGTTAAGTGTAATATTATAATTGTTATATAGTACATGTCTTGTTATGCTTTGGCCAGAATTCTTGTCTAAGCTTATTTGAATTGAATGCATCGAGAGAGGGGGGAATAAAGAGAGAATCTCTCGAGCGGGGAATGATAGATAGCGAGAGAAGAGATGTAAAGAGAGATAGAGAGAGGGAGACAGAGACAGAGAGAGAATGTCTGACATTGCAATCTTTATGATCTGTGGCAGTTAAGGTTAGAGGGAAGGATGAAGGGAGGGAGAGAAAAAGCAAAAGAAGGTCTCCAGTGTGTACGAGGGTTAGAAGTGTCTGTCTATGAATATGTTATTACCTGAAGTAGTCAAAGGCCGTAGAATAGATTTTCTCTCTGAGCACATTCCTTATGGTTGCATTGGTCACAACGTCCGAGTGGAGCAGAGCTAAACCTAGAGTCAGCAGTCTGCAAAACAAAATAATACTTAGGCTTGTTCTATACACATATTAATGCACGTTTTTCTTAAGGGAGATCATCTGTTTTGTCAAGGCCACAATTTATGGTTGTGAACGAAGGCACAGTGAATGGGACAATGTGGTGTCCGACATGGCACCATACTTGTGCTCCTGTAGTTCCTAAACCAGAAAAGCTGCTGTATTTGCAATCACCTTTTTGTGTTATTTTAATGATATCAACTTAATCTCATTGCAAGGCTTGTTCAGTTACTATAATTTCATTTTGTTTAAATATTGATCTTATTGTGGAGAACACAAAGCGCGTGACAGCCTCACTCAACACAGCCTGTACAGTAGTTCCATCAGCTTTGTGTGAATGTATCTTGTGACTCTACCTAAAGCGGGGTCCGATTGCAGCTACGTGGCGGTTGAGACTGCTGGTGGTTCCGCCGACGTTAAGAGAGATTGAGCGCTGTAGAAGACTGCAGAAGATCTCCACCTGATCGGCGCTAGAGTACTTTGCTATTTCAAACCGCTGGACTAGAAACTATCAGAAATATGGATGGATTAGGGTGGAAAAAACACATTAAAAGATCATCTCTATCCTATACATAATGAATACTCATTGATCCACATGTGTAGCTTACTTCAATCCAAATATAGTGAGGGGTGACATCTGGAGGGCAGGGGACAGGCTGACTTTCCTCTGAGGCGGCCAGTGGATCTGCTTCCACCTGAGCATCTGAGAACAAGCCCATCTTCAGCTCCACAGTCATTTGCCAGGCTCCTGCCATCTCACGCATAAACTGGGCAACAAAAGAGGAGATTGATAGGCATAGGTGGCGCTTTTTGTACAGAAGTGTCCAAACGCAGGGAAGCACAGTGACACACAAAAATCATAAAACGTACAGGTACTTCTATCCCAGCGCGTGCTGCCAGCAGCCACTCCCAGCAGGCAATGGCAGTCTCCATACCATGTTCTGTGAACATTTTGAGAGGTGACCAGCAAAGGTGGTGCAAGAGCTGGGGGTCACAGTCTAGAGGCCAGCAGATGGACAAAACACACATGGGGTGATTGCAGAAATCCGAACATTTTTTATTTCTATGTTGAATATGTATGTCTGTTTGGTAAGCACTAAACAAAAACCTTTGGTGCTGATCAGCAAAGCAGCCAGTTTGAACATAGCCTCTGTAAATTCCTCGGGATGTCGGCTATCCAAGGCTTCCCCCATTTGTTTGACCATCAGACGACTTAGATCCGATTGGCCGCGCACCGCCTGCGAGAAATGGATCATGCCTGAAACCTGAGGATAAAAGAAGACATATAAGTATATACAAAGGAAAAAAGAGGTTTGGACATCCTTGGACTCATATGTGGAGCCTTACTTCTCCAGCATATCTGTTCCTGAGGTTGAGAGAGGCCATGAAGTTTGAGTAATCCTTCTTCACACAGGCTGGCCTTTCAGTTAGTTGTGTTGACTACATGTACAAGGGGGGAAAAATGAACAAAAGTAAATAAACAGAATGAGTGATGTGAATAAGACAAGGCAGTAGAAAGAAAGAACTGGGTAATAGCGAGCAAGGTTAATATTATTATTGTTTTTACAATTTTTAAGGGAAATCATCTATTTAGTCTTAATTGAAAAACACAATTGTAGGTCTGATATTGTATTCCAGGCCTTTGGCAACAGTTTTTGGCTGCGAATGAATGCACACTGATTCTTCACTCTAAATAAGCATTCAGTGTTTGATTAAGAAGTAGTTGGGTATTTATCTGATATTCCGCGTGAGAATTACTGAACCGAGAGCATGGGACCCTGAAAAGTACGTACCTCTATTGCTGCCTGTGCGGCCATGAACAGATTTTTTTTTTTTTTAATTGGTGGCGCTCAACTTAACTATAGCTATTAATTATAGGTCCTCATCATGCTACATACTTGAGCTCCTGTAGTTCCTGACATGCTGTGTTCTTTTACTGTTGATGAAATAACATGGCTGACAGCCTGACTGAATGGCTGACAAAATAAACAATAAAATAATTAAATGAGCAGGGTAAATGCTCTTCATATTTATGAGTAAATTGAATGACACACCCCCAGTGTAGTACTCTGCCTGTTGTAGCCAGCGAAGTGTAGTATACTCTCTGTGGCCATAGCAAGGCCTGTGTGCTGGGAGAGGCCCGACACCCAGTTTTGATGCTTGTTCAGGTACTCCTAACAGAGGGCACAAACAGAGGTTAGGAACAACAATAACCAATGTTTTCAAGCTATAAGACCCCCTGTAGTTTGAAGACAGCAAAGAATGTCAAAAATTGTCGGTAAGAGTTCCAAAAATTACCTGTAGGTGGGATTTTGTTACAGACGGTGCCCATTTCATTGCTTCCTTCAAGATCTCCCCACAGCGAGCAGCAAAATCCTTCACAATGCTCTAAAATCATAGTTATATATGCAGTATATATCCAATGTTTACATTCACACACCTTATATTACACATTGAAGTGAAAGAGTAGCAATATTTGTAATTTTTCCATAATCTGTACCTCTCTGGCTTCATATGTATCAGGTACGGTGATTCTGTAGGGCGTGTCAGGGATGTCATAATAAGGTTGATCTTTATGAATGTCCTGAAACAACAAAGATATAATACACTTTAATGTCTGGTTATAATCCTCCTCTGTAACAGGACATTTTCAAATGATCTGACCCATCACACATCTCATCATTGAGTTCTGTGCCTCTGTTCTGAACTTACCGCACTGAGGGACAGGGACAATGTCTGCAGGATGTCCAACATGGTCCTCAGCACTCGGCCACTCCATAACAAGTGAGGGAAACTGAGGAGATGGATCATATTGCGGACAATTTGGATCAGCATAAAGTTTGTGATCGTTGGAGTAAGTTTGAATAAGTGAAATAAGTGTGTGTGTGTGTGTGTGTGTGTGTGTGTGTGTGTGTGCGTGTGCGTGTGTCAATGTACTGACGTTTCAGCAAGACCAGATAAATATTTGTCTGCCACTCTGCGGATCCTCTTGTGGATGTGGTTGAAGTTGACTAGTAGGAACTGAGCGTGGCGTTCTAGTTCCTCCTCATGGGCTTTGGTTTTTGGCTGAATAGGTAAAAGATCGCAATGAGGCCAATCAGGTCAGAAAATTGGAACACAAGGTGAAAAGGCTGATCTTCCTCCCAATACCTTCTCAGCCATCATGTGCAGGAAGACCTCGAAAACTTTGTCACCAACTGCAATCACACACTGCATCATGCCTGTGAGGAAAGAAGCACATATTGATGAATGAAATAATTAAGAAAAAAAGGTATCTTTTCATTTATTTATTATTTGTATTCATTATTTATTTATGTTGCATATGAACTGCCTACCAGACTTGTCCTTCTGTATGGCTCTGTCCTCAAAGTATCGGAACATGACCTGGAAACGATCCGAGTCCAGGGAACGTAGCATCCTAACAATGTGAATTGTGAGAAATTAGAAAAAAATAACAACTTCACAACTTAAAGAAATTGGTATTTCCTGATATTTCTCACCTCATGTATTCCAGCCTGTAAACTGACAGCAAATAGGTGGACATAGCAAAGTCCAGTTTGTTAATGAGTGCAGCCACCTCGGGCGGAGGGTCCAGCAGATTGATGATGGTACTTCGCAGATCATTCAGCTCGGCCTGGAACACAGCAGGGGATCCATCAATAAGTGGAGAGATTTCTAAGTGTGTTGCATGTGCATGTTTTTTTTTGTGTTTTTTTGTGGGGTGGAGGTTACCGGCGTGACAGTGTCATTCTTCAAGGCAGAGTTGTACTGCAGCTCTGAGCGTAAAGGTTCTCCACTGGGAAATGTGAGCAGTGGTGATTTGGTCGCAATCTCACACACTCCCTCGTACCATTCTTCTGGCCACAGACCTGAAGAATACAATGGAAACATAATATGACCGGCATCACTTATTGAAATTTACACATTTTCCAGATAATTGATGTACATTTTTGCAATAGCAAATAAATGCATATAAAAATGTGTGAAAATGTAACGTATCCTAAGCGTAGTACATGTTACGGTTTACAAAGATAAAGATAATGTTTCTAAAGATAAATATGTTTTTGAAATTAAAGATAATGTTTATGAAAAAATAGATAATGTTTATGAGGATAAAGATAATACTCCTGGAGATAAAGGTAATGATTGTGAAGATAAAGTTTATAAACATAAAGGCAATGTTTATGAAGATAGAAACAATGTTTATGACGATAAAGATAATGAATATAAAATTGAAACAATGTTCATGACAATAAAGATAGTATTTCCTAACATAAAGATATTGTTTCTGAAGATAAATCTAATGTTTATGAAGATCAAGATAATGCTTCTGAGGATAAAGATAATGTTTACGCAGATAATCAAATCTCCACCTGATCCCTCCACAGCGAACCCCATGACCACAGAGTAGAGCCAAAAGTCTCTGAACAGCTTCTGCAGCCGTGGCTTTGCTTCCTTAATAGGCGGCAACCTCTTTGTTAACTACCACAAGACACAGTCGACAGAAGAAGAGAACATCCAACATTAAGATTCAGAGAGAATTGTGCCCATAGTTTAGCACAAGGACATAATTTACCTTTATGAATATAGAAATATACAAATATGTAGTCACTCACCACAGCAATCACTGGAATTAATACACCAAGGTTCCCAGCACTGCTTGAGGCCTGGGGTACAAAAAAGAGATAAAAGTGCACGTAAACATGATTTTCTCAGATACCTTGTGTTCCTGGGCTCCTCTCTACCCCATGCCCCATACCATACCTTCAGTGCTGGTCCTTTGTCAGAAGCTCTCTCGCTTGCCCTCTTGCCCTCCAAACCCAGTTGAACAAAAAGCTCAAGCAAGTTGACCAACAATTCATCCACCATCTGCTCAGCCTGAAGATTTGCTGCAATATTGGCTAGTGCATTTATCACTGCCAGGGAACAGTGTCTGCACAAACAAGATGGGACACATAGGATAATTAGCATGAGATCACATAGAAACTCAAACGGCATTATGACTTGTACTTTTGGGAGCCCCCTTTTTTTTTTTTTTAACCTGTGCTGTCAGCATGCTGGGCACACAACACAGAGTACTTGTATGCCATTACATCTAGGACAGAGTTAGTCTTCAAGTGGAGTTTAAGTTCTCAACCTGCAATGCCACTTTTTATTCATTCTTTAATCATCAAGAACTGCTGCAATAACTCTGTCCTGTCGTAACCTATAGGATGACTTGAGCAATGTTTTTTGATACACAGAGCCATCACCTATCCCCCTCCTTGGAGAACGATATTACCATGTTTTGGTCTATAAACAACTAATCACTACTCCAAGAGTGGGAGAATCACCACCAAATAAACGTAGAACCAAACAACAACATGTACATGGAAAAACGTAAACATAGAAACATCAGACGATGTATCGAAAATTCAGCACATGGCATCTTCATGTCATAGTTATGGCAGTAAATGAGGGAGAAAAGGAGAGAGATGTAACCAGAAGGATGTTGGGGGTGTGTGTGTGTGTGTGTGCCTGTAATGAGACTGCCTGTATGTGTTTGTGTGTGTGTGTGTGTGTGTGTGTGTGTGTGTATGAAGTGTCCACTGGTGAGTGTACGGGACTTGTCCCAATTGGTTCCGGTGTATAAGGTTGGTATTATATCGTAGCACCTCCAAGCAGCGGAAAAGGCCCCCAAGCCACTGCTGAGGCCCGCGGCCGTAAAGACACCACATGACCACAGGAAAGCCCCAAGCACCCCGCCCTGCAGCCACAGAAGACCCCCCCAGCTCCCAGAAAAGCTGGCAAGCCCGCAGAGCAACACCCACGCCCCGCCCAGAGGAGCCCGCCATGCACCTCCGCCACGCCACTCCCCCTTCAGGCCCATGACCAGGCCCTGGTCGTCGCGTATGCGGACAACAGAACAGAGGGTGGCAGACGGCCCTCCCACCCACAGCCTAGACCACCAGCAACGGGTGCCCTGCGCACCGAGAGCAGGTACCCAGGCAGCCCGGTGCGACAATAGGAGTCCCCCCCCAGCGAAGGAGACCACATGGAGAGCCTGCGCCAAGCAGACCCGGCCAGGCTCAGGTCGCCGCCCGGGTCACAGGACCAGACAGAACGTCTAACCCACCC
The DNA here is from genome assembly GCF_960531495.2 of Zeus faber. Taxonomy (NCBI): domain Eukaryota; kingdom Metazoa; phylum Chordata; class Actinopteri; order Zeiformes; family Zeidae; genus Zeus; species Zeus faber. Next base: position 9,619,236 of record NC_137204.1, read on the forward strand.
CGGCACGACGGGCCACTGCCCGTCCCCCCCCCAGCAGAAGGACACGCAATCCCGACCACCCTGCCCACTTGGAAGCACCTTCAATTGAAATGGATGTTTGCTTAAGGATTTTGAATTACCGGCCAATATGTCCTGATGATTACAGTTGGTGGGACATGTGGCCATATCTATATTCAGTGTTGCATTGTGCAAAATACTGCCCTGCGTCTTGGTTTGGTCTTGGTTGGTTGGTTGGTCTTTGTTGGTCTTGGTTAACTGAGACATCACACGTCAGACGTCTCGTTCGAAAATATATCTGTATATCTGTACTATAAATGTACAGATTCTGATTGAGAATGTCCAGTTGGACTGTGTACAGCGGGCGCCGTGGACTCGGTCACTTTGTGGCCGTTAGAAGTTACCAAACTATCGACTTATTTGTCTATTTATATAGCTTCTTACCTGCTCGATGTCAGTAGATCTCTTCGATTGAGATTTTACATCTGTGGTCTACATTACTTTGCCGGATTACTGAAAATATTAATAGAAAATAATCCTTAAAATGTTGTCTTTCGTCCCTCGAAAACACTGAAGTGACCGATTCAGTGATGAGTTCAAAATCCAAGGTGGCGTCGGAAAAATAGAGCTGTGGTAATTACCCACAGAACTATGACAACGTTTTATCGTATTTGATGGAAACTGAACTTACTGAAAATGTTATCCAACTAAAGAACTGAACTAAACTTTACAAAAGAAATACGTAAATTACACTATCATAAATCAATGTAAATGTCATAATTGATGTATAAGACACAGAACATCTACTGTCACAGAAACTCCAGATGTACTTCAATGCAGCAAGGTAAGTTATAACAATAACATATAGTTTAAAATAAAAAATATAATATTTTTTTGGGGTAATAAACGTCATGTATAAACATTGGCCTATAACTACACTTAATTGAAACAACTATAATGAAAAGGCAGAAATTGTTTCTGATCTTGGCTAATTATTCCATAATAATTCTAATTGCAAATTAATGTTAAAGTTACATACATGTTATCTGCATTACAATATAGACAAATAATCTATTAAACTGAATTTTACAATTGTATATTACTAACTTTACAATAAAGTAATACAAAGTACAATAAAATAGTAATAACAAATAACATGTATTTATACATTTTTTTTAATTAAATGTAGTTATTGTTATTGTTATGAAAAGTAATTTAAAATGCTATTTTTGTTATTCTTACAGATGCCAAAAAATAGCCGAAAATCAAAGACAATAAAGAAGCCATTGTTCAAAAATCCAGTCGTCAAGATCAGTCACAATATTAGCACCAATGGTGCAATGAAACTTAACGTGGATGTCACGGTAACTATTACAATGTCTGTCATGCAACGTTACCTGGTCAAATACAAAATGACCAACTTGACGACAAACATTTTCGCCATCCAACCATAGTTTCACGGGTGTCAACTTCTGTGTCGGAAACACCAACAAAAATATGGTGACTGATATTACCAAGTTAGAGAATACATTAAATACATGAAAAAATCAAGCTATTAGAATTCACTTTCTAAACATTGTTTTCTTTAGTTAAAAAAAGAAACACAAAACAACGTTGATAAACACTGTTAGCAATTTTATACAATTTGTCTATTTCTCATTGATTTTATTTTCTCATGATTGCCATTTTTATTAGATTTATTGATAATTTGACATGTGATCTTTATAAATGTGTGATATTTGTTTACTTATTTTGTTCAGCTGTTTTTGGCAACAACTATCAAAACAATCATCTGACTTGTTTTGTCATTTGTTGTTTAAATTATTTATAACTGACCTTTCTCATATACCTATATCAAAATAAAAAAAATAAAATAAAATAAAAATTGACGTCTCGTTGAACTGGAAGTGTTTCATACATATCGCTATAAATGTTAGATTCATGAATCATGTCATCATCATGTCCAGGTCAGTCTGAAGGTCAGTTACAAAATAAAAAAAAAACAACTTGTGATACATTGCACAAAATTATCACGAAAACTCTTATACTTACCTAAAACAAATACACTGGACCCCGTCTATTGCTGCCTGCAGCTATATTTATTATTATTATTATTATTGTACCAGAATAATGCAGTCAGGCAGACAAAGCATATTGGTTGTCACCTGTATCTAGGGTTGCCCCCAAATATTCAACAAAACGTTTGTTGACGAGAAGCGTCTTAGTCGACCAAGTTTTTCATTTGGTCGGTTGGTCACAGGAAAAAAAAAAGCCCATTCGGGAGCTGCGCCTTGTCAAAATATTAACCTTAAAACCTATATGGCTGGAACCAGTATATAAAATGCTAGAGGGCTCTTAATTTGAAACAAATTTTCACAGAACTAAATGTTCAGTCTCTTTGCTGGTTGTTCCGACACATTCAGAAGAATAATTACGGCTTTTGCCGGTAATTACCAGGCGGCTCGCTTCATGCATGCGCACCGCGCAGCGCTTATAAATTAAATTTATATTTTAAAGGCTGGTTCGAAGTTATTGTGCTGGTGTTTGGGTAAAAAAATAACAAAATGTTCAGTTCCCTTGCTGATTGTTCCGATTCCTCATGACTAACTTCCCTGACATTTAAACACAAGTTTAAACTTAGACAATCCAACTAGTCTAAAGGTCTGGAAAAATATTGTGTATATTATAAAAAAATATTGCGTACATTATAAGAGCCATTTGAAACCGTTAATCACATTCTTCAATAACCAAATCGTATCTTAAATGCCCCGACGGACCGGGCGGAGGTGGGACGGAGGTGGGCCGGTTGTCCGCCTGAGCCCCGAGCCCCAGGGGGCCAGGGACGGGGAAGGCTTAGCGAATAGCGTCCACGAAGTGGCGAGGTTTGGGTGGAGGGGTGCTGTAAAGGCGAATCATGGACAACATGTACATGGTGGCCCCGGGAAATGCTCCCGATGAGAGGTCCCTAACGAGGGGATACTAACACTGGGAAAACGATCTTCCTTACTCCACATTTCAGTGCAAATTATGTCAATATGTCATTTAAATGTGTACATTAATAAAATAATCATAGGGCCTAATAAGTGTAATGTAATGTTTAACCAGTGTAATTAACAGGTGGCTCGCTTCTGTCATGAATCCTCCCTGATCTCTCAGTATTTATATTTCCTCCATGTCATTTCAGATTTTCCCGCACAACAGCCTGTTTCCTGTACCTTCCGTCCGAACCCTGATTCTCTGCCTGTTCCCTGCCAGATACTTTTGCCTTCTCTAACTGATCTCTTGGTTTTGACCACGGCTTGTTATTTGGAATAAACCTTGTGGACTTTGACTTCTTATCTGATTGTTTTTGTGTCGTGCTTATAGTGTAGGTTCACATCCATTCTGAGTCAGTGAGCATAACAGCTTCGTGGACGCAGCGCTTGTAAATTAAATTAAATTTAAAAAAGGCTGGCTGGTTATTCGGTTTTGAATTTATCTGTAACATAGCACAGTGTTGACACTGTTAGCTCTGATGGAAACAGGACACCCGGGTCGACCAGCAAATTTGCCAGTCACAGTGGCAAAAAATAAATAAATTTCTCCTGGCAACGCGGAGGTGTCAATTGTCTGTTTTGAGCGGGTAAACCCGCTAATTTTGGTGTAAAAACTGTATTAGTTAAATAAAAATTAATTCTCAGCCCTGGAACTCAAACCATTTTCTGATGCCCCAAATACATATTTAAATAATTAAATCAATATCATAAACGTGCAACGATTAGTCAAATAATGGCTTGAAATCACGACTAGTTGACTAGGAAAATCTTTAGTCGGGGCAGCCATACCTGTATCCATGGTCCTTGTAGTCTTTGGTGGAATAGACCATTGAACTGGCCTTCACACTGATCTGCTGGAACAGGTTCCACACTTCTTGGTAGATGTATTGCTAGAGGGAGACACAAATGATTACGAAGGTAAAATAGTCTGATTCCCATAAAAGGTAGTGTTTGGGACGGATGACGTATGGCTCTACTGACGTTTCCTGTGATGACCATGCAGCCCAGCTGGTCGACGATGAGGACGTCGAGCTGCGAGGGAGGCTGGCAGAACTTCTGCTGGAGGATCTGCAGGATGGGCTCCATGACTCGGGGAGTGTCTCTCAAGGCCACAGCGATGTGACCCAGTGCTCTGATGGTGTGGTCTGGGATCAGGTGGGCATCCCTGGAGAACAGAATATGGACTTTCTTTTTTAGCGGCCTGGTGATGTCAGACGCAACACAGTTAGATTAGGAGTGCATATGATTGATATTTTCAGTATAAATATGCATACTTATCGTTTTCCTGGTAGATGTAGAGGCGGTTAGATAGACTTGCAAGAAAAGCTTCAACTATGACGTTATCCATGGTTAACCCTGCTTTCAAACACCTAAGAGAGGAAATAGGGGTGGAGATAATATTCATGCTACAACGCTTTCTTCTGTGCAAAATGCGTTTCAAAATCAACATGTGGAATATCGGTCATCACACCTGCAGATGTTATCTATGGAGATGTCCCGCAGCTGTTCGTACATAGAGGGCTGACTCATCTTGATGGAATGGGAGCTGAGTGTCGACTGGGAGTACTCATTGGTCACATGGATCTTAATCTCACCCCCTCCTTAAAAAAACAGAGTAGATGATTTAAGCTTTTTTTTTTTTTTCATTAATGAAGAATTGTAAATACAGTATTTTGGCCTCAATTGATGGGTGTAATGTAACCTGTAGTGTACTGGCTGTGGTATTTGTAGAGTTTGACCAACACCGGAGAGGGCACCACTAAGAAATCTCTCAGGGACATGGTTACAGAGTGAGCCACCACAGGAAACCGCTCGCAAAGACGGCCGAGGCCCTGAAAAAGAACAGATTTTCAAATATAACCATACTGAAATGTAAGCAAATCAATTAATTGCATTGCATTAGTGCACGAAGTAACGATCGCTCATGCCTAGGGTTGGGTACCTAGACCCGGTATTAAACGGGCCCCGGAAGTACCAGTAGCAATTAACCGTATTAAAGAAATGAAGAAAATGTTTATTCTATTTATTTAGGCTATATAACCTGTTTCTAACTTGCAATAAGATTAAGATATTTGTCTGAGACGCATTTTCGGTATTATCAGAAGGGACATTTCTCCTCTTTCTCTCTCCCGCTCCATTGCCAGAGATATGGAGATATGCGTGAGGGGGGCGGGGCCAGCTCCCTCTGCCTGGCTCTCACACACGCATGAGGAGGTCCCTGCTCTGAGTGAGTGACAATGGCCCAGAGAAATAAGCGCTCAAAAGTCTGGTTATATTTCACTAGAGGCGATGCCGACCATGCTCGTTGCCACAAGTGCAACCAGTCTTTTCCATGTAAGGGAGGAAACACGAGCAATCTTTTGAAACATTTAGTAAAAGTACGTCGCATACACACGGAGAAATGCACCGTTTTCGACTGCAATAATAATCCCATAACATTACATTAAATGTTGTTTAATTAAACATCAACGCGAACGTAGACTGCGCCACTCTCCAATGCATAATGCGCAGAAAAGAAAGCAGTGTTAATTCTGCTCTTAATTCGTTTTTTTAATGCAGCTTCCGATGCACACAGACATAGACGATTCACATATATAAAAATATATTAAGTTTCCCCTTATATATAATTCCTCATTGAAATGTTATCCCTGTGCATTTTTGTTCGCTTGTTTTATCCTGGTATTGTTATGCACATTGACTGAAAAAATGATGATTAGACTTGTCCACTTTCAGGAGGCAGTCCTACTATTATAAAAAAAAAATGGCAGCGATTCTGGATTTTTTTTTTATTACTTTACAATATGAATAATGAGGGGGAATATAACAATTTCAATGATGGTGTTTTTTTAAGGACTTCAGCAAAAAAGGGGCTATTTTCTAGGTATTCCAGTACTTCAATTTCTGAGGACGAAATTCTTCAAGGAACCGGTAAGAACCGTGACTAAGTTACCTGGAGGCAGCAGATGAGGAGGGGCATGTGAGCGATTATGACTTTACTGGAGGTTTTCGACTGCAGCTTCTCCGACAGTTTGGTGCACAAGTTCTCGGCACCTAGTGAAGGGAAAGAGGAAGCCTGATTTTTAAAAAAAGGAGTCGTTATAATAAGCTACATTACTTGGAGGCGAACACGTAAAAAAAAGGTCCTGACCCTGCTCTTCGGTGACGGCCCACACCATGAGGTCCACGCAGGCGGCGTTGGCCTGACAGCGCAGCTTGAGCGGACTCAGCTCGCTCTGGAGATACTCCACGTCATGAAGGATGCGCTGCAGCTCTGACTGGCTGCTGCTAAACTGCTCCAGGACAAAGTCATGCACCTCCTTCACGAAGCCTGTCTGAAGGTCTGAGGAACACATGAAGAGGCAGAAGTTAGATTAGTTCACTGATTTAGGATTGGATTTTGTTAGTAATGATTAGTGACTCCTTCTGTTCTCTTATTCTCCAGCCGATTGATTTTTATTCTCCTTATATCCAGAAATAATCCTTACTGTATATCATGAATAAATTAACTGAATAGAAAGCTGGTAGATGACAGGATTTTTATGAGACTTATTATCACTGAAGCATAATTGACTGTACGAATGTGAATTGTTGATAGAGAGGTGCATTGTTTATTGTTAGATTAATTTTTGTTGTATATTGTTGTAGTTATTTGCATATTGAAAAATACATTCTTCTAGCACATTATTTGGGTTTGTTGTTGTGGCAGTTTCGCCTGCCACAGGCAACCCGAGTGCCATTTTTAGGGCCCTCCGACACAGAGACACAGGCGATGGAGTTGAAAACCCTAATTGTAAAGAGTGGGCCAGGTGGAACAAGCCAGGAGCAGATCGACAACATGTCATGACAAGGGCTCCTCTCCTGTGTGTGTGGGGATGGGTGTTTTACCTATAGCCCATTGATAACTATGATGAGCAACAGGCGTACAGCCACACGGATGCTGAGCCCAATTAGCTGGTCTGCTCAAAGACACCATCCGCACACCATATTTGGATATTGCCAATTCATGTTTTTTTTTTGGTATGTTTATTTGTATTGCTTTTTTGTTCATTTTTAGGTTTATGTTCATTGTTTGTCATTGGGTTATAGCATGTTGCCATTCTTCATTGTTAATTTTTTTGTTTTATTGCTAAGATCTATTTCATTGTATATTTCCATTTTTTTTCCATCTTCTAGTAAATATTTAGGTCCATTTTATGTTTCAAATTCTTCAGCTAATTCTTATTTTTATTTTACTCTTTACTTTAGTTGTCCTATTTTGATGTGACCCGCTGTGAACTGCAATTTCCCACCAGGGAAAGAAAGAAAGAAAGAAAGAAAGAAAGAAAGAAAGAAAGAAAGAAAGAAAGTATGTACTGTATGTACGTAACGATCTATCATATCATATAAATGCTGCTCTGGGAAACTAAGAACTAATAAAAACCTAGTGTTATCGAACTTGGTACTTAAAAAAAACAAAACCTTTCTGCAACCCGCATTTTTAATTCAATTCTATCTATGTTGCTCTTTGAGCTCGTCGGCTCATCCACTTAAAAAATTATCTATCTATCTATCCATCTATCTATCTATCTATCTATCTATCGATCTATTACATAATCATCCATCAGATTGGAGCCGAGTATGGCAAAAGCCAAAGCTTGGGAGCTGATACACAAGTTCATTATCTGCTGTAACAACAATCACATTTATGAATCAATTCATATAGTCTAAGAGGCTTTTCATACCTTTCAGATTGTACAAGGTATCCCTCAGCATTTTAAAGATGGCGACATACAGAGGATCACTGAAGGTTTTGTAATACAGGTGAATACCAGGGTTCAACTGCGATGAAAGAAAATGACATTAAACACGGAACACTGAACACAGGCTCAGATGAATACCTTTTGAAATGTAAAGAAATTCCATCACATGTACCTCTACGACTTCAGCCAAAGTATCATCCAGTGTCTTCAGAAATGACTCGGAGACAACCTGTTCAACCTGTGCAAAACAAACAGATGCTTAATTACAATTGATTGGACCAAATGTGGGTGAAGGTCACTTTTTCCATCATGTCTGTTCATCGGATGACTGGCCATGTGCAGGAGCTGTCGGAGCATGTCCAGAGGGACGTCGAAGTCTCCAGTGCTGCACCCGGTGAAGAGTGGCGACACAGAGAAACTGGAGCTGATGGTGGAGAAGTAGTAGTCCGGGTCCACCGAGCTGCCGTCGGGAAGATAAGAGCCTGGAGATGGATGAAAGGTGACGGAGACGTAGACCAAAACAAATCCTCAGCGTCTCAATCGAGCCATAATGTAAAAATGTTACTGAATTTGGCCAAACTCAAACCTTCAAAGTACTGGGTGGTGGGGTCAGCTGGTGAGCTGGGCATCAGACCTGCTCTCTCTGGACTGGCCTGGGGAAAAAAATAAAATGTTAATATCATTATTTATAATATACTCATTCACCCTCAAAAACCTGTCTATAGACTGCAGCATACTTTATGTAGGAGGAATTAATTTAATATGCATTAGATGGGTCACAAATGGCATTATAATCATCTTTTAAAATTCCGACAGCCAGTTCTGCTAAAGGTTATTAAGATGTAATTAAGTAAATACATGGAATAATTTAGCAGTAACTTATCCTGTGCTTAAAGTTGCATTTATATATTCTGTGTATTTTTTTTACGTATTTGACTACTTCGGTTTGGTATTTTTTGGCTACTTGTGTATATGTGGCAATTTTACTTTATTTTAACTTTACATTTTTATTCTATTATATTTTATATTATTTTATATTTTTCTCAGACTGTCAAGCTTTTTTAAATGCTAATCGTCTGGAGATAAGCGCTAATAATCACCATGACATATTCTCACACATGTAAATGCACGTGGCAAAATAAAATCATTCTGATTCAGATTGTTGTGTGAAGTCATTGCTTCTCAATTTGTTTAATTAAATATCGATAAAATAATAAGTACAAATTTATAATTAAAAACAAAACTTAATTGAAGTACTTGAAGTCACTTTTGACCCTATATATACATTCTAGGTGGGTCAAGTTGCCTATGCATTCTAAGGTTAAAAAAGCTCTTGTAAGTCTAAAAACCCCCACCACCCTGAAAGTGATTGGTGTATGGTGATGGGGTATGAAGTAACAGTGTACCTGTTGGGATATGGTGGACACCGAGGAGCCTTTACGCTTCACTGTGTCCCCCTGATACACAGTGAGCAAGGAGCTGGGCAGGATGGAGCGGAAGTCGTTGAACGAGCGCCTGCGCACGGAATCGGTGTCGTCGCCGGTGGACAGAAGAGGAGCGACCGGCCTGGGGAAGAGCTTGGATAGCAGCGACTCCTCCGTGTTGCTGTAGCGCCCACATGCCCTGGCCACACCGAGCAGGCAGGGCACCGTGTATCTGCAGAGGTATTCTAGAGAGAAGAGACCAAAATCAGAACGATACATAAATATTCATTTGAACAGATCCCTATATGCAGGACGCATTGGGGTGTACCCAAGTTAGTACCTTTGTCATGATCCTCTGGATTTTTGCAGATCTCTTGCAGCACCTGCATGATGTCCATGATTGTGTCCAGGATCTATCAGAAGGATAATAAACTCATTACTTAGAGTAGTTTGACAATTTTTGTGTTACATTCATTGCATAGATGATGAAAACTAACACACACACACACACACACAGACACACACACCTGTCCCCGTAAGGTCTCATCATGTCGGGCAACATCTGACAGCAATGTTACAAGACTAAAGCTGAAGTTCTCCGCCACAGGGAGAGTCTCTGAAGGACATCAATTAAAAAAAGGAAACAGTTCACATAAATCGATACACCGTAGTATGGGGGTCAGGTGAAATTAATTTGCAATAATAATAATGTTAATAATCATGTTGTTAAGTTGTTTTGCAGGGTAAATCTTTACCTTTGCCTTTGCGTTCTGAGCTTTCTTCAATCCACTGAACTCTGGTGATACCCTTGAGCAATCCAAGAAGATAGGGGACAATCGTGTCTTTGTGCTGCAGCACAAATATTACGCAGCATGTTAGTTAGCGAAATCCAAACAATGTTACACGTGGGTGAATTCCACTTTACTGTGGATTCTATTCCACCAGAAAGCACACAGATAACATTTCAGCTACCTGCAGATTGGACTCGACGAGAAAGATGCCCAGTGCAATGACAGCATCTCTCCTCCTCTCATCGAGCTGGAAAACACCTCTGAAGTCCACAGGACACATGCATTGTAACTTCTGGACCTAAGGAGACAATAGCTGTGTTAGATAATATTATATAATGTATGATAATATCAATAAACAGTGCTGGTTTCATTTCAGGAATAGTTTAGCCAACTGTACACAGTGAGAGTGCTGCGTAGGTGTTGTTTGCTCTTGGTAATCAGGGCTGAAAGCATTAACTTAATAATTATAGTGTAAGTATAATAAAGAAAACAAACCCCTAATCCCACAGTTTATCGTGGCTTCATTAGATTCAGATTTTAACTAAATTTGGTTTCAGGCAACATGCCCAACGTAACCGGCTATTTGCATTACCTAACAAGGATTTATCTTGACGAGGCCCTAAGAAGGATTTAAGCCAATTTAAAACACTGTTCAGCAGAGAGCGAGAATCAAGTGTGATACAGAGTAAAAAGGTGACTTAAACTGTATTAACTTTATTTCCATTCAACTTAATTTAACAGGCTTCAAAAAAGACTGTTACAGGTCATTAAAGGGTCATTAAAGGGTCATTAAATAAATACAAACAAACGAAAAAAGATAAGTGATGAAATATTACGACCCACAACAATAAGTTTAAACAGAAATCGCAAGATAATGAAACTTCGATTGAGGAAAATTCTACTTTAAGTAAGTTTGAAACAACTAGTAACCTTGAGATGCAGGTAACCTGTTCAGTAGACCTTAAAGGCCGAGCAGGGTAAGATTTTAAACCCTCAGACACAAACACTCATACACATAAGCAGGACCAAAACACGCAGAGTTTTAAAGGCAAGGAGTTGTATCTTGAACTGCATCCTAAATCTAATGGGAATCGCACAGGTAGATGGATGTATCCAGCTGCAGAACATCAGTATAGCAATCATATGACACCATGCTGAACCGGTGGGTGATGTGGACAAGGGGAGTCATGTAAATTGCATTGGGCCCAGGATTGAGCCACGAGGGACTCCTAATTATGAACAATGCATAACATTTAATGCATAAAGCAAGTAGTGGGGACTATCATCATCATGTGGACAAGTAGAACAAGGCACTGCTGCAGCTTTGCAGACTTGTAGGCTACATTACATTGCTCAGCTGCATTACCATTCATACCATCACCATTCACCAGTCATATTCTCCAAATAAGTGGAGGGAAAACATGGAAGTCATTGATGCTAATAAGAGCCTTTTAAGATGTTAACCTGGTGAAGTTACAGAGTGGTTTAAGATCCCTGTTGCTGTGTTTATCTATCGTCAACAGCACTGCAAATTTCCTGTATGCATACGCTATAATTCAAAGTTGCATTTTGTCTGCATAATAATAAATGATCAGGGAGCCCCAGATTAGTCTCAATGCAAAAGCCCTTTTTATCATTTGTTTATTTCATTTCTGGATAGAAGGAACAGTGGACAGATGGTTCATGGTTGGTGGGTGGCCCAGAAGCTAATAGGGAACACTACCCATGTGTTACATCATTGTGCAAGGTCACACTTGCCCATATACAGCCTATTAGTATTGCCATTGCATAAAATACCTTTTGCATTATTCTTAATGAAGATGTTGGGTGACCTTTCAAATCCAATGAGAAAGTGTGAGGCCTTCCCCATGGGACTCAATGTGCCCGACTCCATCAGTGGGTTCACAAACAGGTCACTTGTCCTCCACTGATCCACTGATCCATGCCATGCACACAAACATATCCTGATGGACACATTTAATTATGCAAACACATTTACTGATCATTACTGTTTCACACTGAAGTGTTTCATCACACTAATTGCAACTAGGGAACAAGGAAACTGTTTATGAGAACATTCAAAGATCTTTTTCATTCATCTTGCTGTTTGAATTTGTATGACAACAAACTTTTATTCCTGCTTGTTTGACTTATTTAGATTAACAAGATGCCAAAATCAGTGTAGAATATTAAACTTTGTTTTTAAACTAATTCAACTAAGAAATATATTTCATTCAAACTAACTTTCTGATGCATATTAATTCAATAGTGGCTGTCCTGATTGTTTTTGTTCTATTTGATGCTGTCTATTTCTCAAAAATTGATCAACAAAATGTGACGACTGTAATCACTCATATTGGTAATATCGGCAGTAGTTACTCGCAAGTTAATCTTTTAAGCTATCTGCTTTTTCCCCTACGGCCCAGAGTACCCCCTACCTAGTCACCTCTATAAAAAAGAATAATTTCACAAATGCAATTCAAATTTATATAAAATGTATCCTTTTTAAAAACACATTTGTGTAATGAATGAGGCACAATTTGGAAATAGTAACATGGACTGTGTCTACCTGTTGTGTTTTATTTAAACATGAGGATGATCAAGTTGATGACAGTATTGAGGACTCTGGGCTGAGGGCTTAAAATGAATTGACCAGGCAATGGATTATTATTATTTATTTATTTGTGAGTAATAAATTGCAATTTGGAGAGTCTTTAATTCATTCATACAATTGATCAAACATAATGAGAACTGGTACAATGCAAATGTCAACAACTGCACACACATTCCCCATTAGTATTTTGCTGCATACTTGCTGTGGGTTTAACATTTTGAGACAAACATCACACCAAACCCAACGTCAAAATGCTTGTTGTCTCAGCTCTCGTCAGTTTTGGTCCGAACATTTTAATTTGAAAAACTTGCGAAACAGGGATTACAATTATATTACTATTAAAATGTAACATACTCGGGTGCGCATTACCTTGGTTGACAAGTTACTACTGGCATGTTTATAAGCTGATCGCGCCCCTTCCAGGCGGTAGCTTACACTTACTTTCCAGTCGGCAGTCAAATCTTACACCCCAGATTAAATTTGTAGTGATTATGAGCTGTGCCTTCTGACACGGCAGCCTAAACAGAAGCAGACTGCGGAGACGGCAGCCTTGACGTCAGGCCTCGCAGCCGAACGAGCCGCTAGCCGGTAAGAGCCTCTCGCCTTTAGCTCCCGTTACCTTTTCTATCGGTGCTTGCCGATGGGCCGCCAAAGAGCGCGCCAGTGACAGGACGGTGTTGAAATAAAATCCTCTCGATCCGCCTCCATTAGATGTCATGGTTTTAAACGCGGGGGGGGGGGGACGAACAGGGGGAGGGAGGAAAAAACCGCGCAGCGCTAGACAGACGTCATCTTGGTCACTTTGCCCTCGAGAGGACAGACGGCAGGCTAACGACTACGGCGAGCGGAGAGGTCCAGCGAGCGCGCGTCCAAACGGGACCACCGCTGCCACGTCACGGCTGCTACGTCACCGCCACGGCATTAAAAAAAAATAAAAAATAAAAAATAAAAATGTTGATCGCAAGATGCACATATACAAAGGTCATGGGGTTTTAGGAAATTTATTTGCGGGGTTCTACAGCCACAAATACGAAATGCTGACTTATGATCAATTATGGCATCACCAAAGAGCATGTGTTTATATTCTAAAAATATAATCCTGTCATATAGTGTATACTATGCACACAACATAGGATGGTTATGCCATAGCATGTAGATGACAATTACAGGTTTTGAGAGTTGACTAGGTATTAAATTAAACATTAAATATGACTAATCCATGAAATACTATTAATTGGTTAATTAATTGGTCACCTACCAGATTATTTCAACATGTAAAAAGTAGAAAATAAAAAAAATATCTGAACGAAAGTGATCATTAAAAAAATACCATAAAGTTAAAGGAAGGCACTATTAATGGTATCAGCCACACGGGTTGGAAATGCAAAAAGGATTATCAGAAATTTCACTCAAATATTAATTTGGAAGCAGATCAGAGACAAACAACAGACAAACATGAAAATTATCGAAAGATCGCAGAGATATTGAAGTTGATGCATGGCATTAACATGTGGTCATTGCATTGTGTGCAACACTTTTAATTAGTAACATCTGTGAAATTGTAATGACCTAAATAATTTGATTTACCTCTAGCAAAGAAACATAAAAAAGATCTCATCATAAAATATTCCTCAATAAAATCACAATTTACATAGAACTTTTCTGTGGCATTCATTGAAAACAATTCTTAGACACAAAAAATATATAGAAGCTTAGTCATGAGTAATGTGGAACTAGTCTTACTAGTTTAGGACAAGCCATAAAAGCAATTAGTTCTATGTAAACTACAATCGTTGGATTAGTAAATATAAGGCTTTTCCATTTTAATTCCCTCCCTTATGTAAATTAAGGTAATATATCTGTTGCCATGAAAGGGTTTGACATCTCAGTTTGTTTTCTTTCAGAGCAACAATGTATAACCGCATAAATTGTTTTCAACGACTGTTGGAAGAAATACACATTTGTAAGGTATTTGGCAACATATCGTGTCACGTTGGGCTTTGGTTGTTCTTGCAGTACATTAGTATATAGCCTAAGAAGACGGGATCTCAGAGCTCTGTGAGTAAAGGTCACTTCCGTGGTGACTGAAATGTAATTTTCAGATCAAGAATGTCTTGAATTATTACTTTGTGGTATTCCCTGAGCTCTTAATGCACACCCTCCTCCCTAAATTAAATGTATTCTCTTTTTTTTTTCCTTTACAAATATATTGCACATTTGCAACAGCTGGGTTATAAATAAAATCTATAACAAAGCGACCTTTCTCTTGACAGATCTTACAGGAGGTAGATATCAAAACCTTAAAACAAAGCAAAGGAGACGTGGCCTGTCTGGGGGCGGTTATCTCTGGGTTGCCAGTTTCAGTCGGTCTTCCAGACCCTGTTGAGAACCTTCACGACTTCTTCGTAGATGATGAAGACTATGGCCACGTCCATGCACACACGGCCCAGCCGAGGCACCGTACCTTTGTAGAACCTGTGTGGAACAAAAGGGGAACGTCAGGGTACTAGGCATGAGATTTTAGTGTTAGAGTTTATTCTTCTCTTCCCCATATAAAGAGAGAGATGGAGAACTTACGCCACAGGCCCCTCATGCTTCATGATCTTCATGGCGCAGTCCACCGTGCTTTTGTACTTGTGAGCTTCGAGTCCCTGTTGAAAAATAGAGATGGTTTGTCTTCCATAATCCCCCGATGTGGATTGCTTCTAGTTATATGTGGGTGACAACTTAATGTAATGTTCATGGAAACAAAAATTCGGAACATTGCCGTAAGACATGCGAGAACTTCAATAAACACAACATTTTATCAGTTGGTTCCATGAATGTTTTTTCTGCTCATTCAAGTTTATGTTTCCAGAGATTTTAACAATTAAGTGCTACAAGGCTGGACTGAAATGGGACTTGGAATGAATAAAAAAGACGAACGAATTCTATAGCATAGCATTGATAGCATTGATGTGCCACACCTTCCTTTCTCCATCTGCAGATGAGAACTTATTGCATGCGTAGGTATTCTTTTGTTGTAGTAATAATTCAAAGATTAACTTAGAAATGTATTTTATGTCATTTTAAATGAATTATAATTATATCATAAAAAGGTGAATGAATGAATGGATGGATGGATGGATGGATGAATGGATGAATGAATGAACGAAAGAGATTACCTGCATTCTAGTCTTGATAACGTCCAGCGGAGTGTTTCCAAACACACTCGCGGCTCCAGCGATGGCCCCAAACAGTCCGGTCATCAAGGGGTTAATAGCCTTGTTAGGGTTATCACCTTAATAATACAAACAAAAACATTTTATGACATGGATACAAAAACAATTAAACATTCACATCAGACAAAACAAATACCCACCTCTGTACCAGTTCCTCAGGGACGTCATGACGTAGAAGCGGATGGCCTGGTTGGAGCCTTGCTTCAGTACGGTGGCGGTCAGGCCTTGGTAGGTCCCCTTCAGTCCTGGAGATAAAGTAGTTCATTAACTATTAGTAAACAAACTATACAGTACACGTAGTTGACATGACAATTCATTTTACCGTCATGAAACGAAAAAACACCCTAAAATGTATTTTCAGTTCCACAAATGTTCAATCGATTCTAGCGGATGGCCTGTTTTCATTATTATGTTGCCTTGTTTAATTGAAGTATTTTAGACTTAAACTTGCAAAATGTTGTGTGGTGTGCCTGTAATAGGCATGAAACAGTAGGAAACATAAATATTAAAAATTATCTCTGAAAATGGATTAAAAGGCCTTGCGGTGTTTTGTCAAAGGGGCCTATTTTTACTGGATTATAGTCTTTAATATCAGTGAAATTATAATAAATTCATCACAGTACATTACATTTTGTGATGCTTCTGCATTATAAATGTAAAATAATTTCAGTGAAAATTGTTATTTAATCATATAGAAAACAGCTATATAGTTAACTTACTACAAGGCCTGAGAGATCATTTTTAATACTTCTCAATTAAATGTGTCGCCACACCACAGGACAATTTAAGTGACACGTTGACAGAAAAATATGCTAAAAATGGTGAAATACTGGGAATTTTGGTGACCACTTCCTTCCATGCTCTTACTTCTTTCTTGAACACTTATACACATACATATATACATTTGTTACTGAAATCAACACATTGTGAGAGAAAAAAGTGGTTTTGTTAACTACCTACATACATGCATGTTCATTCTGGAATGCATCAACTTCCAAAAATAATAATTGACAATAACTAACAATAATATTTGATTATTAGTTATACGGGAGTGATGGGTTGGAGATGATGCCGACTTGAAACTATATAGGAAATCTCTGTAGGGAAATGAATAAAGAGTCCTTTTAATGAAATCATGTTGCTTTATTAAAAACATCAATTTGGAAAATAAAAGTATATTTCCACCTATGCTTTATAGTTATGCTTTTTACACCATCATTACATCATTTCTCATTTCCTGTGTAAAATATTAAAATGTCCCAAGAAAAAAATTGGAAATCAAAGAAGGTTCAGAATTCCAATGCCATTTTTGTTCCCCTCAAATGTCACCGCCAATGTAAAATAACAAAATAAAACAACAACTCGGTGTCAGCTTAAATGGGGGAATTGCATTTTCATATCCTCATTTGAGATGACTTTTAAACAAAGTGACATACAGTAAATGCTTCCTTATGTTTGGAGGTAGTTACCTTGAGTTCTGATTATCTCCCTCACCCCGTGGAAAAATCCTTTGTACTTGGGGTTCGCCGACGTCTGGTCGTGGATGAATTTCACCTGGAACGATATCATTACATCACAAGATGAACTTAAAATTGTATCATAAACGATGCTCTATGAAACTATGAACTAATAAAAACTTAGTGTTATCGAGCTTGCTACTTAAAAAAATAAAAACAAATAAATAAAACCTGTCCTTAACCTGCATTTAAAGATTAAAATTAAATTATTTCTATGCCGCTCTTTTAGCTCATCAGCTCATCCACTTCAAAAAGTATCATTCTATCTATCTATCTATCTATCTTATTTTTCAGGGTTGGATGCCAAATTAACATGGAAATCAACTCTCAATTCCTCCGTCTTACTTTTTTGTCCCGGGTAAGAAAAAAAAAAAAGGAAAAAAAAGAGAACAGCCATTCACTGACCTTGATGGTCTCCATGGGGCAGACGACCAAAACGGCCTCCGCCACTCCGGCCCCCAGACCACAGAGCAGCCCCCGAGTGCTGTCAAGCTTACCGGTCTCATCACGCATCTTATTGCTGAGGAACTCAAACACTCCAAACCTGAAAAATAGGGTGAGATTGAAATAAAATTGTACTGACAGTCAGTGTGGTTGTAGGTGTGTGTGTGTGTGTGTGTGTGTCTGTGTATGTGTGTGTGCGTGTGTGCGTGCGTGTGTGTGTGTGTGTACCTGACGGCCGCTTTGGGGATGGAGCCATAGACGAGGGAGCTCAGGCCTCGGTAGAGACCCCTCACCCCATGACCCTGCACGGTCTGCTTCACACAGTCGCCTTTGAAACGGAAAAAGTGTAGATGACAAATAAATATGTCAAATCAGGAAAAGAGGGTGAGAAGGAGAGAAATGGCAACCTAGCATCTTTATTGTTTGCTTTAGGTTTATATTTATTGGTTATCGTTGGGTTCACTGTATATTTGCCATTTTTTTATTACAAAGTGCTTTTTTATATTTTACTTTTCTTATTGTCAATTGTTAGGTTTACTGTATATTTTTTATCTTCTCGTTAATTTTTAGGTTTATTTCATATTGCTTGTTTATTTGTTAGGGTTTATTTTATTGCTTTTTGTGAATCTTTAGGTTAATTTTATTATTTAACATTAGGTCATTGTATATGACCATTTTTTCCCTTTTCAATGGTTATCTTTATGTTTATTGTATTCTCCAATTTCTCCATCTTTTAGTAAAATTTTGGGTTTCATTTATATTGCTTAAATTATATTATATATTTTTCCAGTTAATTCTTATTTTTATTTCAATTTAATTTTTTTCTATTATTATTATTATTATTATTGCCAATTTTTTATGTGAGCTATAGAGACACTGCAATTTCTCTCTGGGGATGAATAAAGTATCTATCTTCAGTATCCATCTATCTATCTATCTATCTATCTTTCTTAATAGTCCTAATATAAACATGATTATTACACAATGAGTTAAGAACATTCTGAAGGACTATATTTTAAGAGAAATATACCTCCACCTGTAAGAATACATGATGTTGCAATGTAAATGTGGTATGTGACGAAATGGGATGTATGCCAGCTCCGTTTTTTAACCGAGTGGTAGAAGATAAATACACTATGTTCCATGGCAAAGTCCAAAGGCTCTCCTCATGCAGATAACACGTGAACCGGCTCACTCCAAGCAACAATACCTATTGCAGGTCAATGTCAATACAGATAATATTCATCAAGTGACTCACCAATTCCTTTGTACTTGGGGGGGTTGGCCTTCTCATCCAGCTGCAGTTGGGTTTTCACATACTCTGTGGGGAATGTAATGCAGATCTCTATGCCCCCTGCAATCCCACCTGGAATTGTAGACAGAGAGAGTTGTCAATCACAAAGCCAATTCAAACAAAGATCATTTATTTGTTATTTGTCGACGCAACACATTCCCAAAACTCAAACAGAACTTTCCAGACCGACATCCACATACAAAGCCCTTGCAGGCGGGTCGCCGATGACTTTAACTCAAGTTGATGGGGAATAAGCTATGTATTTTTTGGCTTTGTTTTTCCTGATATGATAACAAATCATCTTATCTCATACTGTTATTTTCACTTCTCCCTCCATTTACTACTGTATGCTCCTCAAAGGAAACGTCTTATTTTGAAAATACCTGTTCGGGAATGTTGGAAAATATAGTTGAGTTTAAAATTTAAATCTTTAGTGTGTGTGTGTGTGTGTGTGTGTGTGTGTATGTGTGTGTGTGTGTGTGTGTGTATATATATATATATTATTATTATCATTTTTATTTATTTATTGATTTATTTTTTAAATACAATTTTATGCTATGAAGTGATTTTGAGTGTTTTCTGTCAGCGAAAATGTGTAATATTTTTTATTTATGTATGATTTTAACGTTGCATTGTGGAACTTGGGAGTCATCGCACACATTAGCCGGGTTCCACCTTAAAAGCACCCGTGTCACGCGTCTGCTGTTTTCCCAAAAAATAGAAAGGAGGCAGCGGATTGGCTGAGATCAGCTCAGCGTGATTCTGCCCACGGTGTACTCCCCCTGGCACTGGTCCAACGCAGGGGGGCGTGTAAAGTTTAAAGAGTGTTTTGCAATAGTCCTGCACCGCTGCCTCATCCGCCTGATTCAACAGGCTTGTGTGCATTCAAAAAAAAACAAAACATTCCAATTCAACATGACCATGTTATTTTGTGAACAGAGAGCCATGTTTTGTCTTCCCCGGCTTTTTTTTTTTTTTTTGGGGGGGGGGGGGGGTTGCATCTCAAGGACCCTCTCTCCCCCCTGGTGCCGCCTTGAACCCCCCCCGCGCCCCTGCCTCGCACCACACACCGTCCGTGCAGAGTGTTGCACACAGCGCACGATCCGACCGCACTGAAGGATGCGAGGTCAGGCTTGTGCAATCCCATCTCAGTCGAGTCAAGCCTCACTTTGTCAGGTCACACAAAAAGCCCCCCATTATAAAAAAAAAACAAAACAACAAAAACAAAACAAGAGCAGATCATCACTAAAAACATTTCCGCCGTTTATATCCTGTTTTTGGTTTTTTTTTTCCCCGAACTGGAAATGATAAATACATCGTGTTTACCAGGACTAACAACGCAATTCGGACAGATCGTGGTAACAAAGGCACAGCGTGGGGCAACAGTCGTATTCGCTATCAATGCATTGCGCATTCTATTGTCGAGTTGAACAAAGTACGAACAACAATCAAGCGTTTACTGGGCCCCGCCTGCACCCCCGACTTGATCCCGGCGAGGGATCACGTCCAGGCCTTGGCGTCATCTCGCACAGGAGCGTCGTGCACATTCTCTCTGTGGTCAAAGAGGATCTGCCGACGTGAACGCGATTCTTTTTTTCTTCTTTTTTCATGACCGTGTGCTGTGTGAATTGCTCCGCCGAGTCAAACACTAACACATTGCGTTATATATATACTACACCTAATACTTTACGTCGTTTATACTAACTGCCTTAACTAACCGATCACATCTAGTGACATCTCTCTCTCTCTCTCTCTCTCTCTCTCTCTCTCTCTCTCTCTATATATATATATATATATATATTTAAGATGCATCATTTGTCACAAAATGGCTGAAATGAAAGTGGGTTTTGAGAGAATCTAAGAAAATCCGATCCAACTGATAGCCCCGGGGTCCAACGTGTGGCCCCTGTATTAACGCAGACCGGTCCTTTGGATAAAATGTGAAGGACAAAAATGAACTGTAGTTGTGTCGATGGGGGAAATACCTGTAGCGGTTGAACTACCAACAACCAACAGCCATATCGGGCTACTATGCAGAACCAGTGTGTTCGGATTTGCTCATATTTATGCTTATTGTGTTGGTGCATTGACGAAGTTTTGCATTTTCTTTTTTCTGTCGGACAGCCCTGCACTGGAGCAAGAAGCACCTGTTGCAAAAACTGACAATAAGAGGCTCGGTTTCGTCGTAGGCATCCTGCACCGAGTGTCGGTGGCGGGCGTTCAAAAGCCCGACAAGGAGCCTCGAGGTTCGTGGGGGTCTTCCGCCCCCATTCTCATCGCAGACAATGCCATATAAATAGGGCAAAGTTTATGCAGACGGGAGGCTACTCGGTGCCTTCCCTTGACAAACGTTGCACTTCGCAGGACCTACAACCGACCGCGGCGCGATCGTGCGGTTGCCGTCAGCGGGGACACTTTTGGGGGGCTTCGTGCGATTATCGAAGCGATTGTGTTGGTTCGATCACACTCGCTGGGGATCTCTTCGCTCGCCACCATCTCCGCTCGTCATTGGCGAAACGCTTCGGCGCTCCGCGCGGTCTGATTCTGGGTTTTTAAGGTTTCGACCCTTACCTGCCAGGATCGCCTTGCCGGGGTGCGTGAGTTTGGCTTTCCCCGCCGGAGCCGCCGCGGCCAGGCAGTGCGGTCTGTGGAAGGGGTTGAACATCCTAGCGCCGTTAGCCTAGCCGCACTGTCACACTTTCGGGACCGGGTCGAAAACCCCACAGAGCTCGCTCTGCGATCACAAGGCACTGCGATGCATTGTAACGGAGGAGAAACCTGCCGCTGCCGCTGCCGCTGCCCCCGCCCCCGCCTCCGCCTCCGCCTCCGCCCCGCGGAGGGGTTGAAGTTCGACGGCTGAGCGAAGTGGATCGTTGGACTTTAGCACCGATCAGAGGTTGGTCGTTCCCGGGTTGTGCTGCTCTCTGACGGTGAACTCACTCCCTCCCCTCCCCGCCCGCCGCCCAGATGTTGTCGGATAACTGAGAGCAGGGACTGCGCCGAGGGGCGGAGCGATCAACTTTCCGCCGCTTCCACGTGTCAACGCCAAACCGCCGCCGGCGCCTTTCCCCTAAAACTTTTAGGGAGGATCTTCGTGAAATCAGCAACACGGCACTAACATCACATTCCAGGATGACTTGACACAAAAAAAAACACGTTTGCCGCTCATTCGTCTTTATTTTAGTGTGATATGGTGTAAAAGCCAGACCTTTAACATGCTCTTATCTTGTGGCACAGAGGGCGGGGTCTGAGTTCAGTGACAGTTAAGGCCTCAGGCATCTAACAAAAACAAATGAAAGGAATAAACCAAACACAGTGGTTTGACATTCCAGTATGTACTTATATATGCACTTGTCTAAGTGGCCTTGGACGCCTGCTATTTATGTCATGTAAAATGTAAATGTTTGATTCTGTTGGGCTTGTCGTGATATACCAATAATTAAATTGAAATGTTGAAATGTTATTAAAAATCATTTAAATATTTGTATGAATTATATGGGCAACTGACGATAGCTTTCATGGGCACACTTCCATTTGCACCTCCATCTGAAGAATTGCACTGCACCTTCTTGTTTTTGCACATTTTAACTGCACATTTTACACTTTACCATGTGTATATAGATATGTTTATATATATATTTATATATAAATATGTTTCTCAATAATTATTATATGTTGTATGTAAATATGTTGTATGTAGATTTGAACTTGAACTTTGAACTTTGAACTTTGGAGCTGTAACAAAAGTAATTTCCCCTGGGATTATTAAAGTATTTCTGATTCTGATTCTGAGTTCCTGTTTGTTGGACATTTTACAACATAAGGCTTCACTACAGAGTTGAAGTGGATTGTTTATTCTTCCATTTGAAGCTCTACATTTCCGCTTCCATTTTCCATCCAAATCCTGCAAAAATTTAGCAAATTGCTGGAATTTAGTCTTGTCTAAAAACATGTTTACCTTTCATTTACTTGAGTTAAAATGTCCTATTGGTTAAAGAAATGTATGCACCATTTCACATCAGCAAAACTAGAGCAGCCTGTCTCGAATGATAAGTGAGATAAGCGATGACTAGCTTGAACAGGTCAGGGCCCCAATCCAGAGATAGAAGTGTGTTAAAGCTGGTTCTCGACAGAACATTTACCAATTTCCCACTTTTCCCAAATGCAGCACGACTCTGACACATAATGCATTCACAGTCAAAGTGTTTGTACAAATCATTAGGTGCACAATAAAAGGATATTCTGCGAACACAATTTTGGTTGGGGAATTCACACCCCTATTCATAAAAACAGGTCAATACGAATTTAATTGATTTCACCAATTTCGTCAAAAACAGATCTTAGTTGTTTTAATGCAGCTACTCTCCGAGTTATTTATCATGGAAAATATACTATAAAGAACTTTTTCATTGCTACATGCCTATTTTTAAAGACATATTATTTGGCAAGATGCTAATGCATGACGTATGGTTTGCTCCCGAAGAGGGTATCTTTCAGATCAAAAAGGGCTTTGTATTTAATTTTGGAAAATATTGTGTACATGCAAAAGTATGTTATGGAATAGCGCTACTTTGCAATAGCTTTAAACCTGAACGTTTGTTAAAACTGAAATAGTAATACATAGACAATAACAATATGCATCTGTCAGTGTGTCAACGTTTGACTGTCTGGATGGACTGTACAGTATATCCCCAAATCAATCAATCAATCTCAATCTGTGTCTTTCAATTATTTATTTTGGGATGTTTCCCCATTCTCCTATGCAAAACGCTTCACCAAAACCTTCACCCGTCATTCCTGAAGGTACGTAATGGTTGATTTTGAGCATGCAAAAATGTTGATATCTTGATATTTGATTATATCCATTCTTCCTTCCACCTGTGCATTCATGATGGGTCCACCCCCATTGGCAAGTGTTGGCAAGTGTTCTTTACAAATGCTTCCCTCTTCTCCAAACCTCGGAAAATGTAAGCACATTGTTCCAAAAGGCTTTGGGTTCCGTTCTGCGTACTTCATGTGCTTCATTTTGTGATGAGGTCATAGTAAAGTCCTCTACTGACAACTCTGCCATGGGTGTCTTTAATGGTTAAAGTGTGTTGTATTGTTGCCCCGGGAACAGCTGCACCTGTGCCCGCTATTGTTTTCTGCAACTCTTTATGCCGAGTTCGGACTAGGTGAGGGGCGGGGGTTCGAGAAGGCGGAGAGATGGGAGCACACGGAGCAGCAGCCAGAAACACACAAAATACCTACTTGGTGTGGGGATGGTCCGGTTGAGCAGCCACACTCGACCTGGATCTAGGTGATTGGGTCAGAGTGGCTGCATACCTGTTGTTCATTGGTTGGTCTAATAAGCAGCAGGTAAAACTGCCATCCCCACACTCACTCTGGCTAGGAGCCCGGTCACGACATGTCTATCTGCTCCTGGCTAATTCCACGAGCCTTGTCTCTACAATAAACTTGTGTCTACAACCCATCGTCTTCTGTAACTCTGTACGGGAGGGCCCTGAAAATGTCACTTGTTTGGTGTGTCGCAGGAGGGACTGCCACAACCCATTTTACTTTTCTCCTCTGGGTTTTTAATATTTCTTATTTAAATTGTGCTTGTATTAATTTGTTTTTTTTTGGTACACTGATCAAGAATCTGCAAAAAAAAAAAATAATTCTGCCCCGCGCATGTGTTATTCGTGACAAAACGTAGTTTGGAGACCCCTCGGGGTTCCTCCTGGTGAAAGATCTTGTAATGTGCGACCCCCTGTTGCCGATCAGTCATGTAGTGTGAAACCACAAGATTCCCGATCAAAAGACAGAAAGTTGTGTAGTGTGAACAGTACAGAGAGCTGACGACTTTGAAAGTCATGTAGTGTGTCTATGGCGTTGGGATGTGTGGGTTCTTATGAACATTATGTTTATCTGTATATCTGCATGCATTTTGACTGAGGGTGCCCAATTTTTTTTTCATTTCACATTTTGAAGTTGAATGGTGAGGAAATTGAACTTAGCCCATGAGACACTGGACCAGTTTTAGCCTAGCTGGTCTGTTATAATGGAACACTGTAGGTTTGTGTTTCGTGGTGGGAGCAACCTCGCTGCAACGCAAACTAAAATGTTTGGGTTTGTTCACATGGGAAACAATTTATTGAATGCGATACACTTTGCCGCCAACCACACACCCTGCACATTTATGGTCTCTCTGGTGCTAGAAGGCAACAGATTTGAGCTTTTCCAACTTTCCAAAATAAATTGAAATATCAATGTTCAAACGCAAAATTCTACTTTAATTGTCGGACACATTTGTGCAATTTGAAATATGCCTTCATGCAATTCAGTGCTTTCAACTGCTAATGTGTTCCATATATAATACGAAAAAATAAGTAAAGATAATAAACATTTAAAGAGAAGAAATTAAAAGAAAATTGATTAAAAAAAAAGTTGATAGTTGTTTTATAAAGTTTATAAAGTTTCTATACAGATACATTAAGCTGACCTTAATGAATAGAACAATCTGAAACATTAAAACATTAAAAATAAATATATACAGATATTTCATAGCCCTTAATAAAAAAATAAATACATTGCTGCAACAACAGCAACACAACAACAAACGAAACATTACATCTCCTGTTCGGTTTCCTTCTTTGGCGCTTGAAGTTCGTTTTCGCCGGTGATCCTGCGCAGCAGTCGGGAACACTGCGCATGCGCCACGTGTCTCCTTCACTGTGCCCTACGCTGCTGAGCTCCATAGCTTGTAGCTGCCACACGCACCGAGCAGCGCCGAGCAGCACCGAGCCGGGGCACCGTGGGCTTCATCCCTGCTAAACTACTCTGCGCGGGTAGGGGGCTTTTTGTGCACGTAATACGTTGTAGTGGGAGTGTGGTGAAAGCGCTCCTTGAACGAGAGTGCTCCCGTTTCCGTCCTCCGATAATGGAACCAGCGGGTCCCCTCTCCGAGGTTAGCGCGTTGGCTAGCGTGCTAACGTTAGCGGTGATTCTTGCCGCGGTGTCCGTCGGTTGGATGCCCAGTTTGAGCCTCCATGGCTGCTGTGGCGTGTGAGTGTCGTTCTGCCCTTGTGTGAATGATTTTTACCAGTTATGACATTTTTAAAACGGCGACTCGGTCTTAACGTGGACCGGCGGTCCTGGGTTGTATAGACCGCTGCAGCCGGTGTGCTGAGAGGGGCGTGTGAAGTCAGGGCTTTTCTACGTTATCTCCCGCTCCGGGCCAGCGAAGCTGTCCTTGGGCCGTTAAGGTGACGGTGCTGTCTAGCGGGTCAGCATCCCGGCAAGCCGGCCAGCAGGCACACCGCTCCCGCCACACGGCCTGTCCTTTGTTCTGGACAAGCACCGCAGCGCAAGCTCGCCGGGTCGCCCACAACAATAGCCCCGTTGGGACGTTGTAACTCCTAATAAATCGTTTGTAACTCCTAATAAATCGCAGATTATTCTTGAAAAGCGGTCTGTGGTGCAGTGAACACGATGTTCTGGTTGCAAAGACACGGCTCGTTTCTAACCTCGGGCCTGGGCACAATGCAAGCGATATTAATTTTCTGTAAATAAAATGAATTGTGTTTGCAGGTTTCGTGTGCGTGTGTGCATGTGTAAGTAGTTGTTATCCGGCTTTATCCCGGCTCAAAAGGAGCACACTTTAAACCAGAAGTCACCTGCTGATGGCTTAAATTTTAATTTAGTAATTTATTGCGATACAAATCATTAGACTTCTAACACTTGCAAAACGTTTTTTTTTTCTTAAATATCTGCTTAAAGATTTAAGATCTAATGTTAAAGGACCATCAATATCAAATTGAATGAAAAGTCCCACAAACTTTTCAGGTTTTGGAATTTTTATATTTTCTTACCATTGATTTAGACTACTACGACCAATTGTTAATATCGCACAATTGATCAGCCTCATATTAAGATATAAGATTACATAGGTATAACTTAACCTCATCAATTAAGAAATATAGGCTAATTCATTCAGTAAAGTAGTCGTTTTAATAGGTCTAAAGATATATATTTGGTTTTGATGAAATGGAGGCCTAATTAAAGCGGACAGAGCAGAACCGGGTCACTTACGCCATGATTGTCTTTTCCCAGAACAATGGCTGTGCCTCCTACCTACTCAGACCTGGGCAAGGCCGCCAAGGACATATTCAGCAAGGGCTATGGTGAGTATCCAAACCTCTTTTCAGAGTTAGTAAAAAGTGAAAGTGAAAGTCCCACAAGTGTAAGATTAAGTTAAGCTTCTCATCACTGTTGTGTGGGGCTGAATCTGTTCTGTTCTTTTGAAAACGGATCGTCCTGTCTTTTGAACTCCTTTAGGCTTTGGTGTCGTGAAGCTGGACCTTAAGACCAAATCTCAGAGCGGAGTGGTAAGAAGACCTGTTTGTTGCCTTTTTACCCCTTCTCCCTAAATTCCGTCTGCTTCCTCGCCCCCGCCCCCCCAAAATGATCCGTGCTCTTGTGCATCTAATGACCGACTTGCTAAAGCGTAAAAAATTTTTCGGGGGGGGGGGGTGACGGCAGTGTTGATGCTGCTCTGCTTGGCGTGATCTGTGCTTTGTTCTAGAGAGACACGGCAGTTCTGTCTCTCTAGCTGGCTCTCCTAACCCCTGCTCTGTCTCCATGCCGCTGCCTTCTGTCCCGGACCGCTGTCGCGCTCATGTAGATGGTAAGACCCGCTCCCAGACCCGACCTGTGTCCGGAAAATGAAAACGCCTCAGTTTTCAAACCTTTTCCACTGTTTCTCACAACCTCCATTTCCTTATTTCGTCTTGTTGTTGTTGTTGTTGTTTTGTTTTTCTCCATGGTGTGAATTTCGCTGTCGTTTATCCTGTCAAACCGCTTTCACTCTTCCTTACGCTTCTAATATCTTTGTAGAAAATATCATTTTATCATCTTGTTTCTCGTGGGTTCTATTTTTGTTTGTCTTTTAGTCTCGTTGGCTTTTATGGTAGCTTGGACATCTGCAGTATTAAGTCACATTAACGTTGTTGAGGATTATCTCAAAAAGCAAGCAATGGGTTAGGGTTTCCCCCGTCATATTCTTCACCTTAATTCAGCTTGGTTCACAGGGCCCTTTTTTAGGGCTAGACACTAGGCAGACCTTTTGTCTAGTGAAGATGTTCAAACTAATTTTACTTTATTTATCTTGGTGTCCCTCTCAGCTCTCTGACATGTATACCCGTCCTTACAGTTCCCTCTAACGTAGCTCCTCGGTCATTCATAACCAGAAATCCGAACATTCTCCTTCTCACACGATCTATGTTCCAAGCGATCTTCTGGTTCATGCTCGTAACACTCTGGCCTTTCTTACTCATGGGTCTTCTTGTGTCCTCTGTTAGGAGTTCAACACATCCGGCTCCAGTAACACAGACACGGGGAAGGCCGCGGGGAGCCTGGAGACCAAATACAAGATGAAGGAGCTCGGCCTCAGCTTCAACCAGAAGTGGAATACAGACAACACGCTGGCCACCGAGGTCACCGTGGAGGACCAGGTCTGTGTGTTTGTGGTTAGACCTCATTTACAAACACATTTCAAAGCATCAAGAGTGCATTGGGAGTATGTCAGGCAATGCCACTTCAACAGAAAGTGTTGTATTCCCTCTGTAGCTGGCTCAAGGATTGAAGGTTGCCGTGGATACGTCTTTTGTACCAAATACAGGGTGAGTCCAAATTCAAATGAAAGACTTAGTTTCAGGCCTTTTCACTGCCTAAAACACGGCTGCACCGCCTGACATCTTTAGACTTTTAAGCCACAGACCTCCCAAAATGTGTCATCTGTGTGTCTTCATATGTAGTTTATTTGAATGCTAATTGATTCGGACACCATAAATGGTTCGGTGGTTTGTACTGTTGCCTCACTGTTGCCTGGGTTCAAATCCCAGCCGTGCCTGGTCCTTTCTGTGTGTAGTTTGCATGTTCTCCCCATGGTTGCTTGGGTTTCCTCCCACCGCCGAAAGACATGTGTGTCAGGGACTACGGACGAAAATGAGCTCATTAGCTAACTCTGGTAGATTTACATTGATGTGGAAACTGAAATTGATGTGCACTGTCCCTGGTAAATAAAGAAATAACTTAATATAAAGGCTGTGTAAATCTGTTATTAGATTATTTGACCCTTTCAAAAACAGTTTCAACCAATGTTCTGCTGCCATTTACAGCTGCAAATATGGACCATTGAAGATGTTAAGTTTAACATGAGACTACATGACAGAAATAAACAATATAGAAGGACTTATGACTCTCCATGTCTATCTTCATAGATTTTTTTTGGAGGACGCCCCCCCCCCCAGTTTCCGTTATGGGGCCATTGTAACCCAGCGAATACCCTTTATTCTGAAGCTGCCAAAAACATTTTGGTTTATATTTTTGCTATTGATCTCGTTTCTAATCTGAGCCCTTGATTGCAAAACACGCTTTTTCAGTAAGAAGAGCGGGAAACTCAAGGCTGGCTACAAGCGTGACTATGTCAACGTCTGCTGCGACCTCGACTTGGAGGGTCCCATCATCCACGCCACCGCCGTGCTGGGCTACGAGGGCTGGCTGGCTGGCTACCAGATGGCCTTCGACACCGCCAAGTCCAAACTTGCCCAAAACAATTTTGCCCTCGGGTACAAAGCCGGCGACTTCCAGCTGCACACCAATGTGTGAGTATTTCGTCTGAAGATTTAAACCTGGTTCCATTGCTGAGAAGTGGCAGTTACTTTTTAAAAGTAATAATTCCCTAAATCTGGATGCAGAGTTGCGGTGAAAAGAAGACAGACAAGACAGATGCGTGCTTTGTTTTACTCTGAAGCACAATGATTGCTTTACAGTTTGTCGCGCTGTGTTGCTGCTACTTTACGACATGTGGTGAATGAGCTGCTGCATGTCGCCGCTAGACGTCTGCTCATTCGCCATATTGGAGCGGTCAAGAGCCGCTAGTAAACAAATACCATGTGTATTGAGAGATGCAGACTTCTCTTGCAATTGTTGAAGGATTTTTTCAGGGAGCGTGCGCAGCGGTTTGGCGTTCTAACCTGGCTCTGCCCCGACCGTCCCATCCCCCGCAGGAACGACGGCACCGAGTTTGGTGGCTCCATCTACCAGAAGGTCAACGACGAGCTGGAGACGGCGGTCACCCTGGCCTGGACAGCCGGCAGCAACAACACCCGCTTTGGTATTGCTGCCAAGTACAAGCTGGACAAGGACGCCTCGCTGTCTGTGAGTTCCCAAATCAGCCATTTGGACTTGTTATTTAATAATAATAATAATAATAATAATAATAATAATAATAATAAGAGCTGTGTGTTCTGATAAGCATCGTTTGTTCTCCCTCAGGCCAAAGTGAACAACGCCAGTCTGATCGGAGTGGGCTACACCCAGAGCCTCAGGCCAGGTGGGTGTTCATAATTACTAATATTATCATAGCTCCATTCTCCCAACCTAAGATAATCCGACTTAAATGAATCCAGAATAAAATAAAATAAAATAAAATAAAGCCTTTCTGAGACGTTGCTTAATCTAGGATTAATTGGTTCTAGACTAGGAAGTCCTAGACTAAGTTAAGGATTTTAGGACTAGTCAGCTCCTTCTGTCTGATCTCGGTGCTGGTCTTAGTCCATATAAACCATGTTCTCCAAGGTCCACCTGGAGGCCACGTCCATTAATCCAAAGTTAAACCTGCATCTGGTCAGGGTTAATTCAAGCCTTCACTTAATTCTGGAAACTTTTTTTTTTTTTTAAACCAAGACTATAGCAAGTTTAGAACTATTAGAGACCATGATTGAGAGGCCTCAATTCGGATTTATTGCACCAGCACAGGATTGTGACGAATGTCGCTCTAGAGTGACGTAAAAGTCGCATGATTTCCGATGACTGTTTGACTGAGTCTGGTCGCATTGCAAAAAATCAGACCTGTATGTTATTTAGGCATATGACAGTGGCCCAAATCAACGAATGAATTGAAAAGATCAGATTCCACGTGATTTGTGCTGTTCACGCTATTTTGATTAAAAAACAAAACAAAAAAAAACAAAAACGAACTGATCTGAGTCACATATATGCAGAAAAATCCGATTTGGGCCACTTTTGCCTGCAGTGTGAATGTAGTAAATCCAGGTTAAAAGTGTGATTTAGTCTTAAGATTAGACCTAATGATACATCTCCCATAGTTGTTGCCCAATTTGCTAACGGAACTGTGTGTTTCCCCTTTGTGGTTTCCAAATTCCATGCCCCCCCCCCTCACAGGTGTCAAGGTCACCCTCTCCGCCCTGATCGACGGGAAGAACTTCAACGCCGGCGGTCACAAAGTGGGCATGGGCTTTGAGCTGGAGGCGTAAAAAGGGGGCTAAACGAGAGCCCCGTCCCACCCGAAAATCACTACACAGTCGACCAGCCCACAGACTCGCACTCACTTTATAACCCCCCCCCCGTCCCCCCTCCCTGTCCCCACTGATTAGCTGCTCTCTGGGCCCTCATCCACCCGTATGACCGGCCCTCTATGCCTCCTTAACACTCAAACGGGCGTGCATTTGACAGTAATAGTCAAATCTCGGCGCCATACACGGACGAGAGTCAGGGCGGCGGGCAATCCCGTTAGTTGGTCACCCCCCCCCCCCCCCCCATCCCCGTTTTCTTGTGAAGTGGCAGTATTTATTTCCCGGTAGGTCTTGGCTTCCCGTAGTTAAGCGGTGTGAACGTTGTCACTCCGCGTAGGCTTCTGTGTTCTGTTGTTCCCGCCTTTCAGAAAAACGAGCATGACCGAATGAAACCTGCACCGACCTAAACCCAAGGTGTCTGCTTTGTTCCCTTGGCTGAAAAAAAAAAAAAAAAAAAAAAAAAAGGTGCCGACTGTCTCGTTTTTGCTGTTTTTGGTTGAGTAGGAAACATCTGTTTTGGTTGGTTTTACCGGCGGATAACCCTGGGGTGAGAGCGTTACGGAGTTAATCCGTTCTTCAAGTTTGGGTTACGAATCCGGGCGGCTTGTTCTGCAAAAAGGCGAGGACGGTTCGGCCGGAGCACTTCCGGCGGCATCTGTAACATGCGTTTATGTTTTTAAAGAGAAATGAGTCCAAAATACTCTCCCCCTCTCTCTATCCTTTTTGGGACGCCTCATAGGTGAAATCAATGCAGTGGGATCTTCCCGTAGGTTGTGTAGTTAGTCGGCTTCTCTACGATGTTGTTTTCATCTATCTGTTTTTTATTTATTTATCAGCAAAGCCGTCGCCAAAGGAAACAAGACCCGAGAGTATTTTGCCCTCCCCTCCCCCCCACGTCCGTCACCTGAGCATTTCCGTGACGTGGATTACGATGCGGAGAGTCGTTTGCTGAAGTCGCTCGGACACGTTTACTCATTGTGGTCATGGCACCTTTTAGAAGCTAACCTCACCTCTTCATTTCCCGGTCGGGATGAGCCCTACATACGATGACACGACGTCGTCGTGATTCCCACCCGTGGGGAATACATTCTCTGCTCCAAAAGTCCTGACACAAATTGTGGTTCATCCTTAGAACTTTTCTTTGTTTTCTTTGTCGTTTAGACGCAGGTCATTGTTTTCCAATGTCTATTATGGGAATTCTAATAAAATATGTCTCAGTGTATCCGCGTTTCCTTTGCCTGATTATGACGACGCTCAAAGAAAGACCAGTGGTATTTCTATTTTAATGGGATGTGTCGACAAATCTGTCCCACTACAACACCAACCAAAATTCTTAAATTATGGAATAGAAGGAAATTTTGGCTTTTTGTTGAATTTTTCAAGGCAGTAAATTGTAGATGCGATACAATTATTGAACTTAGTAGAATGGCTCATAGGAGTAAGAACCTGCAACAAAAACACTGTGTGTTTACTTCATACTAAATTTTGTTTAGCAAACTTTGGTCTCATGCCTTAAGTTTTATTTATTGATATGACCACAGATAAATGTCTTTATGTCCAGTAGGTCTGGTTGAGCTGCCTAAGTTGATGTGTGAAAATGAAAAACATCCACGGCTTCCTATTTCATCTGGTGTGTGATATCTGCCTGACTCGTCGTTTTTTCCAGGGTTTCAGAGATCCCCCTATGAAATAGAAAATGAAACAAATCCGGATCACACGAATTGCACAAGGGGGGGAGGGGGGACAAAAGGCTTAACCCCAAAACTGAAATTAAAATGTTAAGCGTGCCTTGCGGAATGAACCTTTTGAATGTGCATTCCATAGAGAGTATGACTGTCAAAACCGCTTTAAATAAAGATGTTCCTTCTAGTGACGCTGCTGGACATGTATCCTTCCTCCAGCGGCTCAAGTCCTACATCCACCTTTCTTCTCTCTGAAAGTTTTCACAGCATGTTCACCTTGGCCACCACTTGCTTGCAGCCCGTTCTGGCGTATTGCCGGCCCCCCACGGAAGGGTAATACTCCATCTCCCCCGCCAGACGCTCCATGTTGCTACGGTCCGGGTAAAACCCTTCCCGGGTCATTTCATCCAGGACGCAGTCCATCACGTGTCCTTTCTCCAGAAGGCTCAAAGGCAGCAGGGTGGCTTCCGTCCAAAGCGGGTGAAGCTTCTCCAGGATGTTCCGCAGTATCGGAGTCACTTCCCGCGCCAGGTTGCTGTGGCGCCCGGCGGCTGTGATCCCTGCAGAAACACTCGAGGCGTTGTGTAGAAGGTACTTGGTGATGTGCGCCTGGCCCAGATTGCTCAGGAAAAGGTAAATGGCGTTCAGGTGTTCCTTGGAGCGCCTGGACGCCACCAGCTCCCTCAGCGCGTCCAGCAGTTCGCGGTGCATGTGCTCGGCTTCGTCGAAGATGAACAGAGGGATCTTCTCCTCCTCCTCGGCCAGCTTGACCGCCTCCAAGATCAGGGTGGACAGGGCGTGGGCGCATTGCGGGGCACCCTCCTCCAGGGGGCAGTGGTGTAGGACGTAGTACTGCAGCACCAGGGTCTCCCCCACGACGGAGCGGAAATGCCTGGCCAGGATGCGACCCAAATGGCTCTTCCCCACGCCGCTCGGGCCGTGCAGAGACACGACCAGCGGCTTGTTGTGCACGTAGGTGGACAGGTAGTCCCTCAGGTGTGCGAGGAGACCCTCCACCGCGCCCTGCTGACCGAACACCTCCCTCCCGAGGGTCTTCTCCAATCCCTCCAGGTCGTATCTGAGGACGTGGTCGTCCAAGTTCTCTATGGCGTTGTAGACCTGCCGACAAAGAAAGTGAATTTGAGGGGGTTAAATAAGGACAGAAGAGGGCGTCAAATCTGCTGTTCAGTTCTTTGGTATCTGCTATCTTCATCGTGTCCACCGACCTGGAGGAAGACGATGGCACACAGCAGGTAGAGGCAGTATTTGGCGCGGCTGCGCTCCGGTCTGGGCGCGGCTCTGCGGCCTCCCCCGGTGGGAAACATAACCCGGCGCTTCTTCTTTCTCTTCTTCTTCAGCAGGTCCGCGGGCGAGGAGACTGAAGGGCCCAGTCCGTCGAAGGTGAAGATCTTGGGGCTGGTACGGACGGGGGCGCCCGCGAGGAGCTTGGCCCCGGCCAAGCCCACGGACATGTCCGAGCGGCGCCTCTTCAGGGCCAGGTACTTCTCCCTGATGCGTATCACCGCACGCAGCGAGGACGAGCACGAGTAGAGGCTGGGCTGGTGGTCTTCCGGCAGTTCTTTGCTTCCCGCCGCGTGAGACCTCGAGAGCGCGTCAACCCGGCTGTGGTCGCCCATCTGCAAAGACGGAGGAGGGGGGTGGGAATGTATGTCTATGGGCCCCACTTCCTGTTTTGACCTCTCATTTCAAAGCCCTCCAATTCAACCACGGCGCTAAAGCTGAGTGTAGCTACATAGGTAACTCCATATAAATATCAATGCAGCCCCCTTGCATCAAACGCTCAGTGTGAATTATCCTTCATTAAAAACATACAGATGGAGCAACATCATTTGTAGTCTAGATTTGTGAATAGACTTGTAGACTAACTGCACCGGTGCCGTGAATATACAGCTCCACAGAACGTCCTCAAAATATGCTCCAATGAGCCTCCAGATACTTATCAGTGACCTGAAAGAAACCTGAAACTGGTGGAAAATCACACTTTGTGCTCCACACGCCCAGAAAACCCTGGAATTCCTGTTTTTTTTTTGTACTGATGGTGTCAATTAACCTGTTTCCCCATTACGTCCGCTTTCGATACCAACCTTTGTGCCGCCGCACCCAAGAAGACCTTCCCTCCTACTTTAAGAAGATGGGTCGTTCCAAATTGCCCGATCCCTTCTGCATCTTTCTCCTTTATTAAATAAACCCCTCCAGCTCTCCGCCAAGCCGCCCCTTGGAGTAACTCCCAACAACCAACAACTCCCGTTCCTTACCCCCAGCAGGCAGCCCCTGAGCATCTAACCTTTGGTTTTCTAGCCCACAAATCTGTTGATGCAGAGTAGATGCACAGTGTATGTTTACTGTTCTTTTTGGAGGTTTATTGCCAACATTCTGTTGACTGTTTCAATGTTGAAGTTCATTTTTGTCAACATTTTAGGCTGATATTTAATCTTTATCTTAAGGGTTTATTGTACGTTTTCATTTTTTCTTATCTTTGGGTTGATCTTTCTGGTTCACTGTTTTAACTGTTTTTTGTTTGTTTTTTTGAGGTTATATTTATTTACCATTATGTGGTTTAGTGTATATTGTCGTATTTTGCACAGTTAACATTTTCCCAGATTGTCATTTTTTTTTTGTTATATTTTTATTCCATTGCTTTTGTTATTATTATGACCTGTATTTTGATGTGAGCTGCTGTGATGCTGCATTTTCCCTCCGGGGATGAATGAAGTATTTATCCATGAACTGACCTACACGGCGCAAGAAACGGTAAGTTATGCAACAGGGGTACTTGATATCCTGTTTGGTTGTTTGAGCGTAAAATCTGCCATTGGACCTCATCCAGCCGACTGGGCCTACTTGTGCTGCCTCAGTCAAGCACCCCTTCCTTCCCTGGTGGATTACTGTACAAGACCCCTTCATACAGTAGATGCCACTTTCTTCTATCCACATGTGCAGACCTGCAGTTCCAAGCTGTTCCCTGGTCTGAAGCCAAAGTGGGTTTGCCTGTCTGACGAGTCACATCAATAAACGTGGTGTTGCGTTGAAATTAAATAGCGACGAAAATGGCAAATAACATAGAAGGCTGCGCACGCTCATAAAGGTTGTACAATGAG
Source organism: Zeus faber (assembly GCF_960531495.2). Classification (NCBI taxonomy): domain Eukaryota; kingdom Metazoa; phylum Chordata; class Actinopteri; order Zeiformes; family Zeidae; genus Zeus; species Zeus faber. Next base: position 9,655,472 of record NC_137204.1, read on the forward strand.
CATGTTAGTCTGCACTTTTAGTTACCTCTGGGGAGGACATGCCCGTAAGTAAGACGATACTTCCTTGAACTCCTACCCACGTTTACAGTTTCAGTTGTTTTAACCCCGGGAGGCATTCCAAGCATTTCTGACCTGCAGCATTTCAACTCCTGAAACTGCCTACCCCCGGTGGGCTGCATGACTGCATGAGCATGTCTGGTTGGTGCCATGCCATTGTTTTGATGACCCATTTTACCGAAACCCCAATATTCCGAAAAAAAAAAAAAAGTCCTATTGAATGTGGACGACACCCTAACCATCTCCAAGCTTATACCTCAACTTAACCATCTCCGAGCTTAAACCTAGATTTAAGCTGCATTCAAAGCTGTGTACATTCAGAGATATGATCAGATATGACCTCACACAGCATGATGCATGCACTTTCTTACAGTAAACTCTTAACGCTAAGGTGACTAAGTAGTACCATTCTAATTCCTCCCCTAAACAAGGGCAGTGAGCAGAGCTGGCCAGAAGCCTGAACACCCAGCTGCACATACTTCAGCCAGGTAAACCGTATCCATGCAAAACAGGGGGAGAGCCGGAGTGGATCAGGAAAGGAGAACAAAACATGCAGACGTGCCTACCTTGAGTGTGAAGAACGGTGCGAGTGTTTGGGTAGAGAGCGACACTTTCCCTATATGAAGTCCATGGTTTTTGAGTGGAGGGAAGACGGACGTTTGAGTGCAGCTGTTCCTCAGGAAGGGAAAGGGTCCACCTCTCTCTCTCTAATCTTCTATCATGCCCCCAGTCTCCTCTGTGGTCGGAGGCTCCTCCTCTTTCCCCTTCTCCTCTCACACTTCCTCTTACTGCCTGGGTTGTTCAAATTCTCCCCCCCCTGTTACAAGTAAGCTGCGTATATGTTTATATACGTGTGCATGGAAACGGTGACTAATATTTTAATGGTTTCACCGGAAATGTGAAAGTGTTTGCATATCGTGTGTCATATGGTCTCTGTCATTGGACAGATACGAGTCTAACATTACCACCCTTGGAAAATATAAGCTCTAAAGTAGGATGTGCTATTCCTCTGTGTTGCACGCCCTTTGTTTAGTGAGGCGAATCCGATGTGATCACATCCAAAATTGGCTTGCATAGTCACAAAACATGTCGACCTCAAATCAGCCGTTTAAAGACGTGTTTCTCAATGCAAAACAGGAAGTTTAACTGAGCAGCTTGAGGGTTGCTTTAACCTTGTGGCGGAGGTAATAGAACACTTTGTTCACAGGATAGCTTAGGAGGTAGAGCAAATCGCCGACACCGAGTGATCCAAAAGGTCGCTGGATCAACCCCCGGCTCCTCCTGCTTGGATGCTGAGGTGTCCCTGAAGAAGACACTTAAACCTCCTGATGGCCGCATCCATCGGTGTATGAATAATCCTGAGCTGTGCCGTTTGCTAAATTATGTAATTACACTATTTCATAGTGTTAAGAAAAAATTGACCCACAGACGTACATCTGCCATATTGGGAGGGCTGAAATTGCACAACGTCAAGCCATTTTGATGTTACCGTGTGAAAGTGACTGGGCAAAAAAAGTCTTTCATCTCTCCTACTTCCTGTTATTCACAAGGTTGTTATTTTTGGTACACAATGCCACACGAGTAAATGGTTTGCTTAGAAATTACATTCCAATGAGTTTGATATGATAGTCAACTTTGTTCTAAATTTCTTGTGTAAGCATATAATGCTTAGCATTTTAAGTGAAATATAAACCAACCCCCCCCCCCCCCCCCTAGAATATAACTTTTAAATGACTTGATTAAGTCAACAATGCAAGTCTATCAACTAACACAACTGAACTACAAACCGCTGAAAATGTATATTATAATATATTTTACAAAGTGATGTACCTGTGGTAGCAAATTTTATGTGTGCAATGCTATATGTGTGATATGTTGTGTGTGATAAGTTGTGTAAAGGTGACTGTTGCTACTTCACCTGCACACTAGAGGGCATAGGCAGGTAATCACAGTCGGCACGTAGCCGGCTTAGGGGAGTAGCTGGGGAAATTATTTTAACAAGCTTGCTTTTATATCATTCACGCAGTGCACCCAGCTTATATAAGTGTTCTTTAATCCATATACAAATAAAGTGTCAAATGTGTAGTCAACGGAATACTTGTGTTGGCAATGCCTTCAAATTAAAAAAATACCTTAAACATTTTTTCCTCTGTAACTTTCCGGCAATAATTAACAGGTGTTTGACAGAACAGGCCTGGTCAGTCTTTTGATGAGATCCATAATCACTTGAACTTGAATTTCTGTGAGGAGTGCTTGGCACCAGCAGGTGACAACGTTCTAGAAAACAAAGAACTCAGCCATGATTCCATTTTTATCAGTGTTTTATGCTGAAAGATTAGATTAGAGTAGATGATTTTGTGTTTATTCCAAAAAGGAAATACATCAAAATACTAGTGGACGCTCAACATGAAACGGTTACTAATAAATTATACCAGTCTGGTATTTGCACCTTAAATTAGTTAGCGTGGACACCTGCCCTTTACATTTCGCTTCTGCTTGACCTCAGCATACATGGCGAGAAATGCTTTAAAATACAAAACAACTTCTTAAAACGTATAACATTCCTCAACACTGCCGCATCAGCATCACTTAAATAACACTCCTTATAAACAAAAAAGCCACTGGTGAGAAATCCTTCCACCCCAACTTCCTGTTCGTATGACCTCTGTGTGAAAAGATGGATCCAAGTCCAGAAGGGCAGCAGGACAGAGGATCATTTTAAAGTAAATTCCTCTTGTCAGTGACTGTTGTATATGCATTTTTGGGGGCGGCTAACGATTTAGACAGATGCTTCCTTGATCTCTTTGCGTACACTTATTTGGATGCCAAGCACTGTCCTTTCTGAAAAACGTTTTTTTTTTTTTTTAATCTTCTACTTCCTCCTCTTAGCGCGGCCTCGCCTCCCTCTGCCGGAGGAGGCCCCAGCCTCCCCCATACCCAGTGTGCTGTCCAATGGGCTGGCGCCGATGTTGATGTGTCCCTCCTGGATTTCACTCCGAGCTTCCGGGGGCAGGTGCTCGATCTGCTGCTGAGTCTCCATGTAGAACATCACGTCCCTCAGCTGCTCCTGCAGCTCCGCCATCGCCCCGTCCTTACGCTCTCCTAGGAGGACACCGAACAAAGACGTGTTGAATAACATCCATTTCACAAAAGATAATAAAATTGACGAAAATTGGAACAGCAGTTGACAATTAGGGGAATATGTGAAGCAGATGCTGGCAGTGTGTGTGATGTGTCCACCAGTGAGTGCACAGGATTAGTGCACATTTGTTCTGGTGTATGAGGTCAGGAATATATCATAATGCCTCCAAGCGGCGGAGAGGCCTCATAGCCACCCACGAGCCACGCAGCCGCAAGAACATTCCGAGCCCAAAGCACCGCAGCCACAGAAGAACTCAGAGTCCACAGAGAGGCACTGATGCACGCCCCCGAAGGGCACAAACATTTTAAACCAGCAGATTATGGCAGCCTCTGACAAGATAGATCGCTGGGTTTAAACGTACGGCCAATTGAGTGTAATGGAGTGTGATTAATGCATCCATGTGTTGTGGCCCCAAACACAGCTTTTTTGGACTTCAATTTCAAATCATCTTTAAATGGCAGATCTCAAAACAGACAAATTCAAGCACGTCAAGCACCTCAAGGACTTGACTGTGTTAAAAGCCACTGACTTGATGTTTCCCTACTGGTTGGTGAATATGAAATAATATTCAAACAAAAAAACACCTCTTGAACGGGGTTGTCAAAGGGCAGATTTAAGGAAGCTGAGTATTTCTATTGAAAATGAATTGAAGTAACATTCAAAACAGTTTTGAATGGTTTAATAAATTCAGTTAAACAGTGTTGCATTGACTGTGCTGAGAAACTTCTTCGCACCGCTTTCTCTTCCTTTGCGTTCCTCCTCTGCCAGCTGGCTCTGGAGTGTCACCTGGTTGGCTCGCAGACAGCGGTTCATCTCCTGCTCCTCCTTCAGCTCCTGGCTCAGCTTCACCACGCGACTGTTCAACTGTGTGCACCTGAAAGGCAGAGAGAAAAACACTGGCGGACTTGAATCTTAACTTCGAGGTCAAAGCACAAACAAATGTTTTTAACCTCCGTCGGAACTATTGCCAGGGGTTGAAAATGGCAACAATGTTCTGCTCAGCCCGGATGCTATTTCTATGTCAAAGCTGATCAAGCTGATCCAAGTTGTTTCTTTAATCGTAAGAATAATTCAATTTACATTTCAAAATAAAATGTAAGAATTATGTGCAATACAATTTACACAAAATTATTAAAGTCAAATTGAAATGTGACATTAATGACCATTATATTTTAGCAGAATTTTATGCTGGCATTTGAAGTCCGGTTGTTGTTGTATTATTGTTGTTGATCCAGTCGCTGCTCAATAGCAATGTAAGTAAAGGGTCTGAGCTTAATTACAATCCAAATCACATAATATAATATACATATAGAACATAAATACTATGCACAATGAAGTCTCACTTAGTGTCATTGAAACAAGCACAAATTAAGCAACAGATACAATATAAATCATTTCTCTCATTTATTTGTCAAGCTGTCTAGAAATACAACTTGCAGTGGCTGCATAAAGCTACTGTATGTGAATTTAATGTTAAATGTAATAATGTATGTTGTAAAAAAGATAATGTATATACTTCATGGCCAAAACACATGATCTTAAACTGGCTAGGTCCCCGTACTTTTTCTCGATGCCCTGTTTGTCCTTGGACAGCTCTCCCATCCGCCGCTCCAAGTTGTCACAGCGCTCCAGGGTCTCCTTAAACTTGGCCTTCATGTTGTTGATCTAAAACACGTATGTCAAAAGTTGGACAAAACAAATATACAGACACACAAACGGACCAGAAAATGCTCAGATTTCTAAACCTACTGGGGTGGGGGGCGACGACTAAAATGTAAGATTGTCTGTTTACTGCACGTTACCTCCTCTGCCGTTTCTTTCTCCAGGTGAACTATTTTGTTCTCCCAGTAAATCCGTTGAGACTCCAGTTGACTAGTCAGCAAGTAGGAGTACTGCGGATAAAAAAATAATAAATATTCTAAGAAACAACCACAGCACGATGTAAAAAATAAATAAAAAGGCATCAGAAACAAAAACATGTACCTCTAGTTGAAGTGCGTCTATCTTCTCCGCCTGGCAGGTGTCTCCTTCACATTCGTACTGAACCATCTTCCCATCCGTCTTGCTGGCCACGAGCCGATGGACGTAATTATCTACGGCAGAAAAATATTTAATTCTACACACACTGTAACGTTCCAATACTTCAAATCCTGCACCCAACACGTCCTGAAAGTATTACATTTCCAGAGAGGACAACCCGTCCAGCGGTCCTGTACCTCCTGCGTAGTCCCAGACCCGGTGGTTTGTGAGCTGCATGGCGTACGTGTGCTGGGTTTCCTCAAAATGCTTGTAGGCATGGCGACTGACGTACCGACCGCAACCGATGTGCCCGCAGATTAAGCAAATCCATAAATTCTACCAAAAAATAAAAAAAAAAATAGAATGAAAAAATAAAAGTGGGATAAGTAAAGATAAGTTTGCAGAAGGGTAAGAGGCAAGAGGATGTCGGGAGTTACCTCCTGCACGCCGCATTCAAAGCACTTATTCTCTTCCACAGGTTCTGGAGTTTGGCAGTACCGACACACAGGGCACCTAAAAAAAAACAAGAGCGGATATTCAACGGCAACCGCGCACCATCCCTGCTGGCAGCGACTAGAAGCGCTAATGTGTATTGTGCGCGACGGCCTTCCCTTTGTCTCCGCGAAGAATGCATGTCAAAATAGCACGGAGAGAGAAACACGGAGAAATAACCACCGAGGAGAAAACAGAGCTCGGATCAATCCACAACACGCTTCCCCACCCGATGGTTTTACAGCCACACCCGTACATTACATTATGAACCATGTTCACTCTTTCAGTAGGGTGCGCGCCACTCACGAGGCGTCCTCCCAACGCTGCAGACACTGGCTGTGGAAGCTGTGGTTGCAGAGCGTGGTGAGCACGCCGTTGACAGACTCGTCCATCCTCTCCAGGCACACGGTGCACTTCGGCAGCTCAGTCAGCTCCATCACCGGCAGACTGGCTCCCTGACCAAGGGGGGAAAACAGGAAGGGAGGCAACAGGTAGAGAGAAAACACACACACACACAAACAAACAGCGAGAGAAGTGTCGGTACAACACTGTGGTCAGTAAGGCGATCAAGACTTAATATTGTATCTATGGAGAATCAATAAGGGAATCTATTGATTGCCTTGAGCTGAGTTGGTGTTTTGTTTTTATTCATCTTGGTCTAGCCATGTGAAAATAAAAAGGGGTTAAAACAAATAAAAAATGTTTGTATGACCAACATTTTTTTTATTTATTGGATTTTCATTTATAGAAAAATTAACGATCACAACACTTTCCAACACATTCCAAAACAACAACTTCCATCAAACATTAAGACAAAATACAAAATTAATTAAAATAAAGCAGCGGCATATATACAGTTAACAGATATAAACATTAATAAAAGGTTTTTAATTTACCATTATTATTAGTGCCTTCAAAGATAGTTCATAACTCAACTCTTGTTTATTTTATTTTATTTCATAATTTTTCCCCATATCCTTCTCAATAAGGAAATACATTTTGTCATTGTGAACAAGGCCACACATAGGTTTGTGTGGGCTGTTGGGGTCAGAAGTTACCTAATTAGCCATTACCCATATACCTGTTCTGACTTTATGACCTCTGCCCGCTCCACATAAACCAGTTGGCAAACTGCGTCTTCTATCGAGTTGAACTGGCGGCCATTACATGAGGTGTAAAAGCTGTCTGCATCTGCCTGTTAAGAGCGGAAAAACAACAGTGATGAAAATGAATAAACCTGTCAACTTTTCTTTTTAATCCATGCTAAACCATGATGACACCATACCTGCGTACTGAACTTTATCAGTACCATGTACTGGTTAGGGGTAGAGTCCCGAATGATCTTCATGTGCTCCATGACGTCGTTAAACGGTGCCACAAGCTTCATGAGATCATGGCTGGTCATGGTGGCTGGGACGGTGAGGATGCACAGCATCGCACTGCGTCTGGCGTCTTCGGTCAGAGATGTCATTTTACTGTCATGTTAGAAGAATTAACACAAGATAAGTTCACTGCACACACACACACACACACACACACACACACACACACACACACACACACACACACACACACACACACACACACACACACACACACACACACACACACGATGAATTAGGCAGCAAGTGAACAGTCAGTTCTTGAAGTTGATGTGTTGGAAGCAGGAAAAATACGCATAAGGATCTCAGCGACTTTGACAAGGACCAAATAGTGATGGCTAGACGACTGGGTCAGAGCATCCACAAAACGGCAGGTCTTGTGGGGTGTTCCTGGTATGCTGTGGTTAGTGCCGAATAAAAGCGGTCCGAAGAAAGACAACCGGTGAATTGGCGACAGGGTCATGGGTGCCCAAGGCTCATTGATGCGTGGGGGGATCGAAGTCCAGCCCGGCTGGTTCAACCCCACAGAAGAGCTACTGCAGCACAAATTGATGAAGATAATGCTGCTGTGATAGAAAGGTGTCAGAACACACAGTGCATCACAACTTGCTGTGTATGGGGCTGCCTAGCTGCAGACTGGCCAGAGTGTCCATGCTGACCCCTGTCCACCACCGAAAGTGCCTAAATGGGCACGTGAGCATCAGAACTGGACCATGGAGCAATGGAAGACGGTGGCCTGGTCTGATGAATCACGTTCTCTTTTACATCATGTGTAGATGGCAGAGATGGCACCAGGATGCATTATGGGAAGAAGGCAAGCCGGCGTGATGCTCCGGGCAATGGTCTGCTGGGAAACGTTGGGTCCTGGCATTCAGGTGGTTGTTACTTTAACAAGTACCACATACCTAAACATTGTTGCAGATCAAGTACACCCCTTCATGGCAACAGTATTCCCTGATGACAGTGGCCTCTTTCAGCAGGATAGTGCATCCTGCCACACTGCAGAAATTGTTCAGGAATGGTTTGAGGAACATAAAGAGTTCAAGGTGTTGACGTGGCCTCCAAATTCCCCAGATCTCAGTCCGATCAAACATCTGTGGGATGTGCTGGAACAACAAGCCCGATCCATGAGGACCCTACCTTCCAGGACTTAAAGGATCTGCTGCTTTCGTCTTGGTGCCAGATACCGCAGGGCACCTTCAGAGGTCTTGTGGAGTGCATGCCTCAATCACTCAGAGCCGTTTTGGCGGCAAGAGGGAGGGCTACACAATATTAGGCAGGTGGTTTTAATGTCTAGGCTGATCGGTGTATGTATCTTAGAAGTCACTCACTTGGTCTTGTATAGGTGCATTATTCCATGTACTATCTCCACCGAGGGGTTGCCACTGAAGAAGGATATCTGGTCAGGAAGCTGCTTTGACGGAGAGTCCGGTGTCATGTCAGCCTGCGATGCCTCAGTAGCGTTCTTCCTGTCCGTTTCAGTCCCTGCAGCTTGAGATTCACTGTTCTTCTCTGAATCGCCACCGTTTTCACCGCCTCTATCTAGGGTAGGGACCACAAGGAACTTGGCGGTGCGATATACGGCAGCAACATTGCTTTGAAACAACATTTATTGGTTACCAGTTAGATGCTGCCGATTTCAAATATAGCTTTAATGTGGTAGAGAATGGCTGAATTCCTACCTGGGTTTGGCTCAAAGGTTTCAATGACCATGTCCCCCATGGCTCTGCTCCCAATGTGCTGGTGCAGAACGGCGGACCGTTCGAGATCTGTCTTTCCACTGAGAGTGAGTTTGGCTAAGCCTAGCGCTCTCTCTTGCAATTCCTCCTCTGACATGCTCTCGACTGTGGGAGGCAAGAGACACCGAGAGACAGGCCACACTTAGATTACATTCAAGATGATTAAAGACAGCCTTCGGATAGAACTAATATTCCACATTGCCAACAGACAATATTGATTATGATGTCGTTGTCTGCCTTAGTTCCCCAACACATGCATGGTTGATATTCATTCAGAATGGCAACAATTCATTAGGATTTCCCCCTGGGATTATTAAAGTATTTCTTATTCTGATTCTGAGGATGCCGATAATTTGACAGTTATCAATTGTTTTTTTTAGATTCCCCGTCAGCTAAATTTAAATGGTAAGAATAAAACGACTGCCATGACAACGGGTGGCAGATTTTCGGGAATGCGGAGAGCACAGTGGATTCTGGAGTTAAAATGATCCATCATTATCAGTAGTAGTCATTTTATCATTATTACAACAGGGTTCATTCTGGCATTAAAAAAAATTAAAATTTAGGACTTGAATAGTTTTGTTTTTTTTCCCAACCCCCCCATTTTCAAGCACACACAACACAAATATAATCAATGTTCAACGTGAAGTTTATTAATTCAAATACAATCTTAATCGCACTGTCATCTGTTATCAAAAAAAAAAAAAAAAGATCTGATTTCTGAAACCTTTATTCTATTTGTGAAAACAGGTAAAAAATATATTTTACTGTTCATTATATACTGAAATATATATATATATATATATATATATAAATATGTTTTGTCACCATCTGCTGCCCAGGGATCCATTAAGTGTCGTGTTACTATTTGAGTTCGCGATAAGCAGGCGTGCTAACCTGGCCATCACTAGCAACTGTTTACCCTGTAACGCTAAGTGAGCTAGTGATGCTAACACCAGCCACCGGACCCCACGGTGACGCAGGCGGCCACTCACCGGCAGAATATCGGAAACCCTGAGGAGAAGGACACTGGTCCGCTAGTTCCAGCCGGATGACAACCAGCGACAAACTCATGAGTTACGGGAGGAATGGCGCCTTCCAGAGAAAACGAACCGCGGGCTCCGGCTCTCCGCTCAACTTCGCGACGCGCCGGAGGGAACACACGAGCTAAGGCTTAGAGGGCGGGAAGCAAAGTCCGTCAGGCCGAGTCACGGCGGTCGCCAGGCTCTCCGGTGGTCCGGCTTTAATACGTGTGCTTCGGAGACCCAAGCGCCATTCCGCCGCCGCCGCCGCCGGGGGGACAGTTCCACTCTCGCCTCGTCGCTTCAACTCGGCTGCGGACGTTTCGCCGTTCGTTGCTGTGCGTTTCTTCTTCGCCGGCCACGTGACTCCGGGGGCGCGGCGCTGCCCCCTGCAGGGTGGCACCGGGGCTGCGTTTCAACCCACTCGTTCGTTGCGCTTTCCACTTTTTAGTCCCCCCCCCCATTTGAACCCAGAGAATAAATGCAATCCCTCTCTTATCCCCCGATGTTCCGTACACGTTCACACAGTTTACACTGTTCTTCACTGGCAGACGATGCCCGTCACAACAACAGCACTTACATTCTTGCCATTCTTTTTATCTGGATAATATGTTTGTTTTTTTCCCCCCTAATATCTATTATATTTTGTATAATCTGCACTAGTATTCTCCACTGCTGCCGATTCACCTAATTCCCCTTTTGGGGATGAATAAAGCATGTGTCACCAATTGATTATCACAGACGTGCAATTTACGGCTGACATGGGGAAAAAAAATGTAATATTTACTAAGTTTATTAAAAAAAAAAAAAAAAAAAAAAAGCTTTGACATTCCAGTGTTTTTGTTTTTGTTTTCCTTTTTTTTTTTTTTTAAAACAAATAAAATAAATGAAAAAAAAAAAAGTGAGATGACACTCCCGGATTGTCAACCATCATTCTAAACTTCAACAAAACATCCACGCAGAACACAATCATCCCAGCCAAAGGTGTACAAGAAAAGGTGGGGCCCTCTGTCTCAAAAAGGCATTATTTGTAGAAGCTTGTTTATATGCATAAACAAAGATATTTACTCTTCAAACACATTTTAAGGTCAGAGTAGAATTGGGGAAATAGACAAAAAAAAACCCCTATGTACACTATCTGTTCTGCTTTCAGTGCTTTGTGAACATCATCAGCGAATAATGGTACTATCTCCATGTAAACAAAATCAGCATTTGAATCAGTATCTTGCTCATAGTACCTCATCGATTGATGAACGCTCTCAAAAATATTGGATAGCTCTGCCCTACTTGTATGCTAAATAAGATGATGGGGGAGAGGGAAGAAATCCTTTCATATTTTTGGAAGGGGTGTGCGACGAGTTGGAATGAGCAACAAACAGACACGCAACAAAACACAAATATCAACCGCGGCAGTCAAACATATTCAGCTGATGTCCTTGCACAGTGACTTACAAACGCTGGCTCAACATTTATTTACAATTAGGTCCAATGTTGAAATATTCGTGACACTTCTGTGAGCTTTCATGACCAAAGCAAAGATCCAACACAAAAAGTGGAAAAAACTATTCTATTATACTGCATCTCTGTAGAAATGAAGAATTTTTTATTGCTATTATTATTATTATTATTATTTTTTAGGTTTTTTTTTTTGTTTTTTTTTTAACGGAACTGGGTTGGTGAAATCCCCTGAATTGCTCTCACAACTGCTCTGATCCATTCTTTAAAGGGGACGCGGACTTAACAAACACAGGCACTTCAACTGATTTAATTTACTCCTAGGATGTGTCGATACCCAATTTTTGATATGAAACTTCACTTCAAATAAAAAAAAATAATAATAATTGTAAAAGTTTAAATTCCTCCTATTCTGTTACATTTGTATAGATGACTGCTTTAAATACAACAGATTCTCAAGGTCCCCTCAATTGGATGCATACATTTGAAACAATTTAGGCTCTGGGAATCCCAATGAGAGATTATTATTGTTAAATATGATTTAGTCCAAACTTCCATACCTGTCTATACTATAGTTACGTGGATAAGAGTGAAACTTTCATTAAAACAGTCATTGTACATTCTCGGGGGGCCGCTGACATATTATAAATTAAATAACAATGAACTATCAATCATTTTGCTGGGGACCCCCCGGCACCTCTTGAAGGACCCTTGGGGTCCCCCCAACTCCCAAGTGGAGAACCACCGAGCTACAAGATGACAGGGGGTTGTAAACATTCACCGCTCACAAAAAAAGAAAAATCGTAAAATTTCTTTGTTCTTGATAAAAAATAAAAAAAAATAAACACATCAAGACATTTTCAAGAACCTTTCGTCAAGCATACAAAGTACCCGGATTCTGTTGTTGGTATCCCAGGTTTGTACCGGAAGAATGAAAATTGATCTTTAACGGGATACCCCCCCTGTGCTATGTTCTAACGTCCCGTCAACTCAAACACCTCATCGCTCCTGGTACCTCCACGCATCACCATTAACACTTTGAACAGGCTTTGGGAGAAGAGAAATTAAAATAAAATAGTAAAAAAAATAAAATAAAAAATAAAAAAAGTCATGAGCTGTCTACAAATGTACTTTGTTTGTATTAGAGGTTTGGCACTACTGTGATTTAGCATCAATAAGACAGCACAGGTGATAGATAGAAGCCCTGTCCAATCATAAACAGGGTTTAGAGAGCCTTCGTTCTAACGTAAACCTCGCTGCTTTACAGTAATTCAAATCTCATACGCAAGGTTTCATCGCACTTGGAACTATAAGAGGCGGTTTCACCTAAATCAGGACTAAGATAATTCTACTTAAATGAATCCAGAATATTGAAAAAATGCCTTTCTGAGACGTTGTTTATGTAAGATTAAGTACTTCTAGGCTAGGAAGTCCAAGACTAAGGTAATGAAGGACTAGTCAGCTCCTTGTTTCTGGTCTTAAATCCAGATCATCCAGGTTCTCCTGGAGGCCCACGTCCATCCACCCACAGATAAACTTGAGTGAGGCCAGTTTTATTTTAAGCCTACACTTAGACCTGGATGAGCTCTAATCTTCCTTCTGGAAATCAGATTTCCTTTTAAAACCAAGACTCGGGCACGTCTGAGACTATTTGAAACAATCTGAGAAAAAGGTAATCAGTCCAGACTAAAAGTGTGACTTAGTCGAAGATTAGGCCTTATCTGCGTCCGCGAAACCGCCCCTAAATCGTTTATCTGATTCTGACTAATTTGATAAATGTCCGATTTTGAAACCCCAATCTATGAAGTATGCTGGGGTGATAGGGGGGAGGGATCCAACTTGTGCAGCGCATTCCATCAAAGTTTTTCGATGCTGAAAATGCAGAAGTGGTTCCGCTAGATCACACACACACACACACACACACACACACACACACACACACACACACACACACACACACACACACACACACACACACACACACACACACACACACACACACACACACACACACACACACACACCTCTAACATTTGTGAAATGGAAAGTTGGAAACTCGACTGTTTTTTTTTTTTCCCTTAGTGCACAAGCGTTACATTTGGTGTAAAAACGGTGACTTGCAAATGGAAGTTGTGTGAACCCAAGTCCAAACTGGAAAAAGTGCTACTCCAATATTTCCGGTCCACTGAGATATTTAACTAGAGGGACTGACATTTATTTTAAGAGCCAAAAAAACCCCCAAGGAAAACGTAACTAAACAACAAAAGAAATAGTGGTTTATTGTCTTTGATGTTCTCGCTTTTATGTACTACTCAGTCGAAGAGCCGTCAGAGTTGATGGTGCTTTACTTTTGCAGGCTATGTACAATAATTTATTAGTTGTTTACCTAAAAACCTCCCACGTTTTCTAGTTTTCTCAAGCGCTAAACGGAACACGTCTTCTCCTTTTATGACGGCGGTATAAATTCACATTGACCTCACAAGGCTGTGCCCTACACGAGATATGAACGTTCCAGTTGATCGCAGAGAGAGAGAGAGTGAGTGAGAGAGAGGGAGAGAGAGAGAGAGAGAGACAGCGACAGACAGGGGGTTTGCTCGTGAGCAAAAGAGACAATTCCAACCGAGAGGTTCATAACGATTAATATGTTAAAAGAGGGATTTCGCAATAAGAAAAAAGTGGGACGTAAAGTGGGGGGTATGGGGGGGGGGGGGGGGGGGGTTGGGCAAAAGAGGACCCTTGTGTGTAAAAAAACAAAAACAAAAAAAAAATGAACAAAAAAAACCCCAAAAACAGTGAAGGGTGGTGGCAGGGGATGTAATAATAATAATAATAATAATAATAATAATAATAACAACAACAATAATCTTGATTTGGGTGTGGGTAATGGTTTCAGATCTTGAGGCTCTTTAGAGTTTCTGCTCTCTTCTTGAGCAGGTCTCCCACCTCTTGGAGCGAGCGCAGGTAGCTGCTCTGCACCTTGTCCATAGCCGCCCTGATAAAAGACCCTTCCTCCTGGAAGAAGAAGAGGGAAAATAAATAAATAAATAAATAAAAAGAAAAAAAGGACAAGGTGAAGTGCGAAGTTCGGGGATGCCTCGTCCAAATTGGGAGACCGACGTGCACACCCACCTGTGTGCGCGGCTCCAAGGACAGATCTGCCAGTTTGAGCGCGGCGACGCCGCCCTCCTGCACCCTGACGTGCTCCAGCGCCTGGTTTAGTACGTCCTGCAAGCTCCCCGTCAGCTCCAGGAAGCCGCACACCACAGCCGGCTGGGGAATAGAGGGAGCACACGCCGTTGTAGGAATGCGGCGGGGAAGGCCACGACTAAGAAGGAAGACACGTGTGATGTTGTAATGGTCATTGTACCGGTGTCGTGTTGGTGTCCTTTTTTTTTTTCTTCTTTTTCTGCAGGCTGGCCTTGAGCGGTCTGAGGACCTTGGCACAGTAACCCGCCATCCAAGACACCACGCACACCGTCTGGAGTAGCAAGCGCAACAGAGGCGGCGCTTTAACACGTGAGGTTTTGGGAAAGGACAGTAGAAGGGGCGAGTTGGCGAAAGTCATACCTCGACGAAGAAGACGAGGTTCTCTAATAAGGAGGGCCATGTTTTTAACCGGCCGTCTTTCAGTTCCAAAAGATCGCCTTTGGATTTTTTTAATATTTCTGGAGAAAACAAAAGTGAGGATGACACACAAGGGGAAATACTGCAGTTTCAAATTCTACGTTTCGTGGGAATTTTTGGTCCGCCCAGGTCGCCCTTCCTCACCTTGAAGTTGTACTACTAACGATTTAAAACTGTTACAGATCTGGGTTTGAAGCTCCGACGACTCGTCTGCAGACAAAGGCAAAACCAGCACCTCACATGACAATTTTTTTTAGATTTTGCGATTTTCACTATTATGTTAGCGGTTGATGTGATGACAGCTCTGCTCACCTAGTCCAAGAGTCTCCAGCTCCTGTAGATGGACACTGAGCTGGAGTGCAGCGGCCTGGCACTGACAGCTGCCGCTGGACATGGCGGAGGCCAAGCGGGTGGACGGCGGGCCCAGGAATGGGTACTGCACGGCAACAACAGCAACATACAAACCATTACATACCAGGGTTCTATCACTCCATGTTTATAGTTTGATTTTTATTTTCTGCTTTTCTTTTCTCTTACTTTTATCCTTTCTATCCTTCCTTTTGTGAATTCTTTAAGTTATGTATATTTCTATTGGTTAATTTTAGGTTGATGGTATATTGCCAGATTTCATTGGTGATTGCTTATTGGGAGGCTTTTATTGTTCATTTTAGGTTAGGATATTTTTTTGTTATCGTTAGATTTACTTTAATGGTTAACATTTTTAGGTTTCTAGATTATATTTATTGGTGTTGACGTTTAGTGTATATTTACAAAATTTTCTATTATTCATTTTAGGTTTTGTTTTCTTCTTATTTTATTGTTAGGTTATTGTTTATCTTTGTTTATTCTAGGTTAGGTTATATTGCCAGTTATTCCGTCTTTTTGTTAATTTCTACGCCTATTTTATTGTTTTTGTTAATTCTAGGTTTACATCTGACTACCAGTAGGTTATTATAATAGCCAATTTTATTCTTTACCATAGGTTTATTTTGATTGTTCATTGTACATTCCAAATCTTTTATCTTCAAATTAATCTTTAGCTTTACTGTATATTGCCAATTATTTCAGGGGATCCTCAGGTGTGCTGTTTATTACAAATTGCCATTTTATTTGACCATTTATCTTATTATCATTTCCTTTTAGTGATGCAAGCTGCTGTGACACTGAAATTTACCTCTGAGGATCAATAAAGTATCTATTTATTAGGGGTGTCACGATTCAGATTCAAAATCGATCAAAATGAGCGCTTACAAAATCATAAGCAGGTTTGCGATTCTGCCCCTATTTTTGTGGGTAATATTGTACGACATGGTTTTCCATATGGGAGCGGTAAAGATCTGCCGGTTAACAAATGCAGTGTGCACTAGGGGGTGAGGACCCCTCTGCTGAGTCGACTGCATCTCGCCGGGCTCCAAACCGACTTTCATGAAATTTGTTTTGGAGTTGGGTGAGCTGCAAATACCGCCCACCAGCACTGCACCTGCCCCTAAAATGATTATGGTCTTTTTTTATTTGTTTGTTTGTTTGTTTAATCTGAATTTACAGTGGATTTAACCACATGATTAAAACAAGGGATGTTAAAATGTGCCGACTGTCTCTGTGTTCACCGTGTCAACAGTAAAATCAAAAATCTTTTTTTTGTAATGGCCCATTCAAAACAATCTATAAACTTTACTGTTTTCCAAAATAGCCTTTTTCATATGTTTAACATAAAAAAAACAAACAAACAAAAAAACCCTAATGGTACTGTTCCTCAAATGGGAGAGGAAGCCAGTGTGCCAGCCGACCCGCGGTGTGCCCTGCATGAGTTTCGCTTTCTCACTTCCCGCATTTGAAAATGGCAACTTAGCATAAGATTCAGAGTCTCACAGAACCCTACGGCGCAATGGAAGAGATAAAAGATCCCATGAATCAAAATGAAAGATCCCTCCACCTCTGCCGGCACGCATGGGGGCTAGGGCGCACCACAGCCTCTGCCCGGTCCGTCGGGTGTATATTTACGAATTTATATATTTACTTTTACATATTTATTTCCTCGTTTATTTAGTTCAGGATTTATTTCATGGGTATATTCATTTTTATTTGGGTGCTACGTCCACATACATCTCCTTTGTGCGCGCAAGTGAATGAGCTTCGTGTGCTACTGCTCCGTCTGTCGCTCTGTGGTGTGGACCGGGACTGCACCGGGTGACTCCTGCTGGCATGTGTGAAAATGTGCAAGACGGAATTTTCCTGAATGTAGCTGGATGTGTGAAAAATGAAACTCACTAGCAAGTGCCGGAAAGGTTATCCCAGTAATTTACCGGAAACCATGTGTGAAAGGGGCTTTAACAATGGCATAGCCGTCAGCGCTGAAAAAAAATACATGTTTAAATTGAAAATCGAATCGTGACCTTAAAATCGAAAGTCAAATCAAATCTTGGATTTGGACAATCGGGACACCCCTACTATCTATGTATCTATAATCAATAGGAAAGCTGTAGCTGTGCTAGTTACATACTGCCTAGGTGTTAAACCTACCTTTGTGCATTTCTCCGACATCTCGGCCGCTTTCTGTAGGGTCTGGTCGAGCTGGGAGAGCAAGCTGCTGAGGATCGAGTTCTTGTCCCCGACACCGTTCTCATTGGCCACCTCATAATTCTGTTGTGATGCAGAGTGTCCCAGAGAGGTGAGCGACGCCAGGAGGCGCAGGGTGAGGGAGCGCATCATCAGCCAAAGCAATTCCTCCTCTAAGGACAGGCGGCGGTGCTCCTCCGTCAGATTTCTGTGAAAGAAACAATAAATTAAAATGTGAACATAAATAGTGGGAAAATGTTGTGATAATGAGAATTTCTTAAAAAAAAATTTTTTTTAAGCAATACTTAACTTTTTAACCTGATAATTACAGCTTGAGAATAATTTTGATGGTACACTGACTAGTAATACGGAGAATGGCACCTCTTTCATTCCCACCCACCACCTCGAACGCCTGTGATTGCACTATATAACTTTTGTGTTCTGGTATGACACCACAGGAAAAATGTTTAGGCTTCACGGCACTACGTCACACCTTTATGTTTGGCTCCGGCATTTACTGTTTTTTTTTGCCTGGTACATAAAAAAATAATAATATGAAAAAAATAAAAAATTATTATAAACTCGTCGGTCAAAATGTCTGGTAATAACACTCTTACAAAACTTAGCTGTTCCACCTCCCTGACTGAGTGAGCCAGACAGGCCAGTGGTGTGCCCGGCACACCACTTTATTGCACGTGCAAGCTGGTCTACCAGGCCAAGCACATCATGTACCTACACCGGTAGCAAGGGGCTGATCCCCACGCGGCTCCAGTGGGGAGAGAGGGCGCGGGGGAGCCATGGACCCCGCGGGGTCGCCCCTTGTCGGGGAGCCAAGGGGCGCTGTAACCTAGGTCTACATTATATTTGCATTTGTAACACAGACTTATTTAAATGTGACCGATAAGGTTCAAATTTGTCCGGTAAAATAAACCTTTTTCCACACCCGACCAAATTTTACGACAATGGTGTAAAAGGGCAATTGCACTCAAACTGTAGGCGCGGCAAATCCCAAATACAAAAAGCTACAGAGTGGTGCTTTAAGTGATTACGATAAATGGGAAGATTTGGGGAAAAAAATACAATAAAAAAAAAAGAAAAAAAGACCCACCGGTCCTGAGGGTCCCAGCTGGTAAAGACCGTCAGGTCTCGGTTGTCCCTCATGTTATCCCAGGGAATGTCATCCTCCTCTGGAGACAAACCCATAGCCTTCACACTTTCCTCCAGACTCAACACACTACACAAAAGACACATGGCGTGCTTAAGATAGGGGTACAAGTTCAACTCAGGGGTGGTTTATGATGCTCTATGTCAGTGTGATGTGAACGTAAATATCCTTTAGTGTGTTAAATTATACAATCAAGAATATACTGACAAAAAGTAGGTGGTGCCAGTCTTGTGAATTACGACTAAAGAACAAGTCAAGAATGAAAGAGCAGTGAGCGTTGACGAAACGACGAGTCAAGTCAACAACAATGAAAAAGGAGCAGAGTGTTGAATGAAAAGGTCGCTCACATGTCCGCCTCCAGGAAAAGGTCCAACAGCATTCTCTCGGTGCGAACCTGGGCAAAGTGCAGCGATTGGTTCAGCCGGCTTCTCAGAGCTATGAACTCTGGGATTTTCTCAAACGCCCCATATTTGTACGCTTGGATAATATACTCTGAGGTCTGTTGGGAGTAGTGCGGAAAACAGAGAGATTAGAAAGATGCGCAGGCAGAAAAGGAGCTAACTCTGAGGCATTCAGAAGAACACAGTAAAAAAAAATGTTTTATCAGCATGAACAGCAGCTGGCACAATAACCTAGGAGTTTGCAAGCCTCGCCTACTGTCGCCTCTTATCTATCAGAAATAAACACCTAGATGTTTGATGGACTTACATCTTTCTGGTTAGAGTGGAAAAACCTGAGGGAAAAATTACAGGACTGGGAGGCTGCAGCAAACTGACCCAATGACTCAGCATAACGTGTTAACAGAAACCTAAGGATAAGAGAGGGTATATTTGCACTTCAAAATGCATGAACGTGATGCGGGTTATGGCATTTTGTGTTGACAATGCATTTTGTTCGCATGTGCGCACTGACCCTATGGTGTCATGCTGTACGTGTTTGGCATCCAGGCTGGAGTAGAGGTCTACTACCGGCTCGAAGGCGCCCAGGCGGCAGTAGAGCAGCAGAAGGAGCAGCTTGAACTGGGCATTGGAAGGGCTGTGAGAGAGCCCCTCTTGGAGCAGGCCCAAACTCTGCCACACCATGTTCTCATCCCCTACAGGACAAACAGCGTGGCATGACTTTTGGCGGTTGAAACCAAAATATGGACAATGAGGAGAAAAAAAAAAAAAAAAAAAAAAAAAAAAAAAAAAAAGCAATTTACCAGTCTCTAGCCATAGGTCAATGTATACATGAGCTGCCATGAGACAGTACATGTCAGAAAACTGGAGCTCTGTCTTCAGAGCTGATTCCCCTGTAGAACACAGACACATAAGTTACGCAAGAAAATGTAAAAAGTTATATAGGACATAAAGGACTAAGGATGGCCCAATATCACTTCTTCACTATAGACACCAGATCTCAAATCATACATTTTATATAATAGAGGGAGAACTGATCTCATCCACCACTTTTAGTTTGGGGTCATTAGCAGAGCATCACATTGTCTCCGGAAAAGATATTACATGTGTCTATTTAGCAAAAATAAAAAAAATAATAAAACATATCAAAACATAATATTTCCTTTATTCAAGACCAGACAGGTTCACTGTTGCTCTTGGTGTCAAATATTTGCAATTGCGATATTGCCAGATTCTACATTTTACTCCATCCCTATACACTGATCAGCCACAACATTAAACGACCACTAATTACATTACATTACATTTAGCAGACGCTTTTATCCAAAGCGACTTACAATTATTCAAACACCGATGGATGCAGCCATCAGGAGCAATTAGGGGTTAAGTGTCTTGCTCAAGGACACTACAACATGCTAGCAGGAGGAGCCTGGGATCGAACCAGCAACCTTTAGATTACTAGACGACCAGCTCTACCTCCTGAGCTACCACCCCCCATTTACCCCACTAATATTGTGTAGCTCCCCCTCTTGCCCCCAAAACAGCTCTGACCGATCGAGGCATGGCATCCATAAGACCTCTGAAGGTGTCCTGTGGTATCTGGCAACAAGATGTTAGCAGCAGATCCTTTAAGTCCCTAAGTTGTGAGGTGGGTCCCCATGGATCTGGCTTGTTGTTCCAGCAGATCCCACAGGTGCTTGATTGGGTTGAGATCTGGGGAATTTGGAGGCCACGTCAACACCTTGAACTCTTTGTCACGTTCCTCAAACCATTCCTGAACAATTTCTGCAGTGTGTCAGGGCGCATTATCCTGCTGAAAGAGGCCACTGCTATCAGGGAATACCGTTGCCATGAAGGGGTGTACTTGATCTGCAACAATGTTTAGTCAGTTGGTACGTGTCAAAGTAACAACCACATGAATGCCAGGACCCAAGGTTTCCAGCAGAACATTGCCCAGAGCATCACACTGCCTCTGTTGGCTTGACTTCTTCCCATAATGCATCCTGGTGCCATCTCTTCCCCAGGTAAACAATGCATAGGCACCTGGTCATCCATATGATGTAAAAGAAAACGAGATTCAGACTGGGCCACCTTCTTCCATTGCTCCATGGTCCAGTTCAGATGCTCACAACACCATTGTAAAAGATTTCTGCAGTGGACAGGGGTCAGCTTGGGCACCCTGACCATTCTGCGGCTACGCAGCCCCATACACAGCAAGCTGCGATGTACTGTGTGTTCTGACACCTTTCTATCATAGTCAGCATGAACTTTTTCAGCAATTTGTGCTACAGCACCTGTTCTTTGAGATCGGACCAGACGGGCTAGACTTCGCTCCCCACATGCCTCAAGGTCATGGGCGCTCATGAACCTGTCGCCTTTTGGTAGGTACTAACCACTGCATACCAAGAACACCCCACAAGACCTGTCGTTTGGAGATGCTCTGACCCAGTCGTATAGCCATCACTATTTGCTCCTTGTCAAAGTCGCTCAGATCCTTACGCTTGTCCTTTTTTCCTGCTTCAAACACATCACCTTCAAGAACAGACTGTTCACTTGCCTTGATCAATGTTATTGCCTTCGCATGTCAGCGGTTTCAATGTTGCGGCTGATCGATGTCCAGGACTATAAAGCTAAAGGGAGCAAGATAATCACTGATTTACTGTGCTGCGCTTAAACTCATCAAATGTCCAGTGTCTTATGTGCTTATGAACTGGGGTTACAGAGTCACGGTTGACGAAGTCTCGAGTGAATAATCTACCTAGGAATTGCGAAAAATAAGGGTGTCATATTTTATTGGACAGATGAATAGTGCCTCAATGTAGCAAGGATTCCTCTCTTAATCTTGACTGTTGTCATAGGTTGATCTATGGCTACCTCTTCTTTTGGTCACAGGATAACCATCGGTGAAAAGCATGAAGAGTAATTAAAAGCCCCACATATGGCAATTATGAGTAGCGTGGTGTGCAGACAGTTTGTTCCCTCCTACAAAAAGACTGCCGAGTGTGGAGAGGAGAAAAACGAGGCCCTTACCAAACCGAAGCCCGTGACGATAGTGAGCTTTGAGCTCGGCAATGAGCCTCAGCTTCCCATCTGTGTCGAGGGAGTGATGAAGTCCAAGCGCGCGGCCTAGCTGACACACGCACAAATGTCTCTGCAGCGCTCTGGTGTCTTCTGGAAATGCAAAGCCCTCCTCGCCGTCCTCCCCTAAAGGCACCGCATCACCAAGTTGATTGATAAACTAGAAGAAGAAGGAAAAAAAAACCCACACTGTGAATTCAGTTCCCAACAGGATACCTGTACGTGGGTGTGTGTACGCGAGGTGTGCCGGTGCTCTACCTTGACGTGGTCGTCGGGGGAGAGTAGGTGTAAATAAAGTTTAAGGTCAGTGATGCAACAAGGTTTGTCTCCAAACTTTCCGAAGAACTGCACCATCAGCTCCAAGGGTTCACCTGTAAACAGCCCCCAAACACAGGCTGTCACATGGCCGAGCGGTCTGGCTAGTAAGGGTGGCAGGCAGGACTTTGTTTACGTGAGCGAGCAGCCTTTTACCCAGCTGGTCTTCTTTGGAGAAGCCGCCCTCTCTCAGTCTGCGTATCAGTTCCAGGCGGGCCAGGTAGGGACCCCTCAGCGGCCGCGACACTTTGCCGTCTTCTGCCTTGATCCTCTCTAGTACAAACCTCACCACTTCAGCAACCGAATAATGCACCGTACCCTCGCTACAGCTGAAGAGGAGAGATAATCATATTTTGTATACTGGAGCTGGGAGGCCTCGTCAATCGAACGTCTACGGTTTTGAAGTTAATAATAATAAAAAAAAGTTTTACATTGATAAATCCCTTCCAAATTACTACCCCCCCCGCTCACTGTTCTCCTTCCTCCGGCGGGCTCCATGACTGATTCATCAGGTGGAAGAGAGAGTCAAAGTAGGAGGAATAGAACTGCCAGTCGTCTGGACTAAAAAGGAGATGCGACAGAGAGATGGATTTTGGTAAACATCGCACAAAGAGCAGGGAAATCTGCCGTCTGCGCTTTTCAAAAAACATGTCTTACTTTTTAAGGAGCAGCTTGTGGGCCAAGGCATTGCACTCCGACCAGCGCTGTAGTCGCTGGTACAGCATCATGCACTTGTTTTCTCTGCTCTGCAACTCACTTGTCAATTTCTCTATTGGGAGGCACAAACAAGGCGTGAAGGAATATGAATGAGTAACAATGCGGAAGAACGTCTCACACACACACACACACACACACACACACACACACACACACACACACACACACACACACACACACACACACACACACACACACACACACACACACACACACACACACACACACACACACACACACACACCCTACCTCCCAGTGGGCCCCTGACCACTTCCAGAGCCTCCACACATTTTCCCAGGCGCTCCAGGATCATAAAGTAGAGTTGCACCTGCGACCACAAAGCCGACAGCCAGTTTAAATACTACAACATATAAATACACGTGAGCCTTAACGGCAAGCCACTAAGAGTCCACACACGCTCTTCACCTCGGCCTCCGCTTCAATTTTCTCCTCCTTCACCATTTTCTCGACCATGCGTTCAGCCAGAGGGAGGAACATGGTCTGGGCCAGCTTCTCATCTTGTGCCGAGATGGCCTGGAAGAGGAAACGGATCGAAACGATGACGCAAAAAAAACCCAAGCGTGTTGACGAAAGGTGTGCGGCGAGAGGTGCTGTCGTACCTGCATCACGAGGCTCATCACAGACCAGAAGTAGTACGGGTTCTTGGGTACTATTTTATAGAGGGCCATCCCCGCCTGTAAAGGGTGAAGAGGGTATTTAAGGGGGAAAGTAAAAAAAAAATAAAAATAAAAACCACAAAGAAAACAACATTTGTGAACATGCGCCTTCTCACCTGCTGCATTTTCTTGTACTCCCCCACCCGAGCGTAAGCCATGAAGAGGTGTGAGTGATACTCCTCGCTGAGGGGAACCTTCTTCACGGCAGCCTCGTACAGCTTCGTGACCAGCTCCGCTGCGGCGACAGTGGGACAACGCGGGTCAGAGCTTTGATCGTTTAACCGCATTGGGTCGAGGGACCTTCCCAAAACGCTGCCCGTACTCACGTCGGTGCATCTCCCTGTACAGTATGGTCAGCGCCTGTAGCGAGTTGTCGTCGGTCGGCTCGAGCGTGGCCACTTCCTGCGCCAACCCGAAAGCCTCATCCTGCTTCCCGGTCCGCTGCAAACCGATCGCTTTCAGGACCTTGAGGAGCGGGAGGGGAGTTCACTACATTATATCAAAACTTTTCCAACCAGGGTTCTCACAATACCACAATCACCGTACTTGGGTGCCTACACAATGGCGCATTATCACAACGCTGCGATATATTATTCATTTCTTTCTTGTTCGCTGGCAGTACGGAGTTTCCAACCGGTATTTTTGTGGTCTTCCGCCTTCCGTCCACACGCAGCTTCCTGGAGAACGCAGAAGTCATGACGCCGACTTGCGCATGCGTCGGGAACCTGCGAGCCACGGCCAGTTTGTTGACGCCTGGTCAGTACCGCTCGGTTTAATAACATGTTTACAAGTAATTCAATTTGTTTTCCGTGTCTCTGCAACTTTAGGAATCCGCCCCGTACAGTAATGTGTATGGGTTTAATAACGTGTCTTCAGATTTCCTGTTTGTCTGATGATTTGGACAAGTTGAGAATCTTAAACGTCTGAAAGGTGTTAACTGCACTACTACAACACTGCTTCTTCAGGCTTGCAAAAAAGAAAAAGTAAATCTGCTCCATTGCTGCTGCTGCATGTTTTTGCCGTTTCGGTGTGGACGGCCGACTTTTAGAAAACGCTTGTCTGGACAGAAAAAGGTTTCACCCGAAAACGTTGTTTGTAAAGTCATCTGCATTAGTGTTGACATGCATGGCCTATATCTCAGGGTTGTAAAAGTAGATACAAAATAAATCGATTCTCTTACCTCAGAGTATCGATTTCACGATACCATGCTGTATCGACCCCCCCTATTCTAACTTACTCGTGGTCTCTAAAAGCAAGAACGCCCACGACAACAGATGCCTTCATTTCATTATGTCCCAGCAACTCGAGCACTCGGACTCATAGTAAAGATCTTGGAAGTTAAATCTTCGACAAGATTCTCTCGCACAAAGGGATGTTATGGAAAGATCATGCTCTGCTTTTGAACAACCAAATACTGCAATACCCGCTGTTTCCATCCGTTCCTCAAATCACGTTGCATTACCAATTTTTTGTTTATTTTACCAACATGGCCCTTGATGGCCCTATTAGAACGGTAATCTGTGAATTTCTTAAAGACTACGGCAACTCTTGAAAGTACCCGGTTGCGGTAAAGGACTTAATGTTACTATGAAACCCAATACCCTCCCGGAATAAAGTGTCAAGATTTGGGATTTTTTTCGTCCTTAAAAAGATATGCAAAGAAACAAATTCTTACCAACACTGTATATAATAGAGTTATTGAATCCATCAAAATTATTCCTGCTTCAAATCCAAAGAAGATTATAAATTACATGCTTCACCAATTTATTTTTAGTTTCTACTAAAATCTGATGAATAATAGACTATTTTAGCAGAAAGGCAGGACTTTGTTAGGTGCTAAATAAAGCAAAAATCACTTTCTCCCTGAATACACAGCATCAGTGACTTACCTTAGCACAGTGCAAGTCCTTATGCTTCTTCAGCAGTTTATCCGCCTGCTGGATTGCCATCTTATTGTTTCCATTATCAAGGTAATCTGGGGGAAACACAAAACACATGATCATTACATTAAAAAAAATGCATATATCGCTGACATGATCAGCATCACGCAAAAAGTTTATAACGCAGCAAGCTGAATTGCTGCTTCAGAGTGTATGTCCTGCTGGCAGGCTGAGTATTATATCTGTAAATAGTACAACCAGAAGGAATTCTAGATATGCCCGTCTCTGTATGTAGATTTTCACTGTGCCCCATGCACACCCGACAGCTGGGTGCCAAATTTAACTGCAGCAGACAGTGCATTGTCATTATGTCATGTCTATTCTCTCTTATTAAAATGTGAATCTTTGTCACAAATAAACGATGCATGCATGACATGCACAACACGTTTTTTTTTTTTGCATACATTTATACGTCATAGATCCTTTGTTTAGCAATTAAAGCCTTGGATGGAAGGTCAGTTGTACTACTAGAGATATGAGTTTTCAAACGATCAGTGCATTGCAGATTAAGAGGCACTGATAAGCTGGTAAACAATACCGTGCTATCGACGGTACGCCTTCTAAATCAGTGCGGAGAGAGTGGCTTGTACAATCACAAACATACACCCTGACTAGAAATACAAAACTGGTGGTTTCATTTGACCACGCGTGTTGATGCGGCGTGGCGAGTGTGTTGTTCAGGAGAGAGTACACCACTCAAAGGCAGATTACCGGCCAGTTGTGACATCCACAGCTCGGCTTAGTTAGCTCCCCGCTTAGCATAGTCTACCAAAAGCTACGTGCGTTAGCTACACCCGGCAGTGGGGCGTTAGATGGTCCAAAGCGAGAAAGAACCAGCCGGTTAGAAGGGAACAACCCACAGTAAAGCCCCCCGTTGTCTCTGTGGCAGCGGGCAGCGTGTCCACCGTTTGGCTAACACATTGTTGCACGGCGCTAGCTCGCTGTCAAACAGCTAACATTAGCACGGGACGCGCTTGGTCCTCCATGGACGTCGGCAAAGAGCACAACTCGTCCAAACACAACTATTAGCCTCCGCCTCGGGCCTAGCTAGGAGGACCGGGGGTCAGTCAGTGGACACCCGGCTTGCCCGGCGCCTGCCCAGCTGAACCCCCCCCGATAAGGTGCACTGTCATCCGGCGCTGCGGGCAAGCACAGTGCGGGGCTGGGGCTTGAGGGGCCGCGGTGCTGGCCGACTCGGAACGCAACCCGGATAGGAAACATGCACCGCGGCGCGGCATTGACCCTCGGCGTTAAACAGCAGCGGCCTACGGATCATATCCCAGTGAACGGTTACCGTAGATCGGTCTGAGTCGCCTGTCGTTGGGGTCCTGCACATGGCCTCGCGCCGCCATGGTGGAGTTTACCTGGTGGTGAGTGCTGGCGCATGCGCGGTGCGCCCCCGATGTAGCCGAACACACACACACTCTCACACACACTCGCACGCCATTCATTTTCTGTTTGTTTATGCAACGTTTACTCAGCATTGTGAGAAATCCACAAATCCAGTGTTTGTTGAGCGGGTAGTTTCATGTTTTGGGAAGACGCATATGGAAATACAGTACAGCGCAATTCAAGAATAATAATCATACTTTTATCGACGGGAAAATGGGACGTCACAGAAATTGAGCGTTGCCATTAAAATAATAAATATTTTAATCGCACATGTAGTTTCACTGACGACTCCACTGAATAAGATGTCGTAGCTCAGTTATTAGCGTTAGGTCCTGTGTCATTATTTAGGGATGTTCAGTCTGGTCGTAGCTCTGCTGCAATTAACTGAGAGAAGATAGAAGACAAAGCTTTATGAATGACTGCACTGTCTGTTTCCGACACACGGGATCGCTTATGACTTCTGAGCTTTCCAAAAAGAGACGTGGGGAAAAGCTTTGAAATGAGATCTATGTGATTTTAGATTGATCACAAACATCCTTGACGGTCAAACTTGGCAAAGTATTTAATTTACATGGATGTTGGCACCCTAAGAGAATGAGTTTCACTGTTATCTGCCCTTCTATGTACAGGTATAGACAGGTATATATGTCTTCTCAGATTGGGGCCCCAGGGATGAAACCTGTGGTCTATCGCGTATCAAATTGAGGGCCCTTGATGTGGAAAAGTTGGGAATCACTGGTCTAAAGTAAAAAAGAAAAAAAAACAACCAACGGTTTTATTTCTGGATATATTCTCAAACCAAGTGTTGTATCAACAGTTGTTATAGTTGCTGGTATTCAGAAATGAAAAAACAGTTCCGGCTTTCATTAAGCTTCCACAGATGTGAGCGTTTTCAGTCCTTAAACAGACAATGACTTTTAATTGTTCATATCAATGCAAACTTAAGGTCACTTCCACACAATTTTTCCAAGGGAAATGAAACAAAAACGCCGTTTTTTGTTTTTTTTTTTGCTCAAATTTATTAGACCCCCCGCCCCGCCACCCCACATTGTCTAGACCTAGATCATAGTATGAAAACTGCGATGACATGACCAACAAAATGAAAAGAAAAAAAAACCTAAATTGTACATTCACTACTGATCGCCCTGAAATGTTCACCTCGTCGCGAAAGAGAAAGCAGAGCGCGGTGTGAATCTTTCATTTTTTGAAAAGGATCCAATAAGTGTATGGGGCCCGGGATCCACATCCCCCGTTACCCGCGCTGGCATCACCGGTGACGGTGCACAGATCGATCCCCATCCAGCCCGACTCTCAACCATTTAAAGCCACGGATTGAATGAATAATGTCACAGCCCAAACAGTTAAACAATGCAAGGAACTGAAACGCACTATGTCCCCATCACCACCTGAAGCCTCCTTTTGATTTGTATTTGAATCCAGAGCGTGTGTCATGGGCACCGTCATGCTCATACAGGCAGACACGATGCTCGAGCAGTTCCAAAGCTTCCTGAATAGTTTGACACATGCATCTCCTAAATAGACCTGTACATTCGTAAAAAGGATGGATGAGGTAAAGTTGAAACCGTGGCATGGGAAAACAAAAACGTGCATGCGCCACCTCACACTGCTCGTCTAACAGCACAGCAAGCTACAGAGCGGCTAAATAACCTTTAATGCAATAAATTAAAGTTACCAGTTCAATGCAGAAGACCTTTTATCCGTGAATATAATTTTACATCTTTTATAATTTATCTAAGTACAATTAACCTATTGTAATTTACAGTGATGCTCGTCGCTTTAAGTCTGTTGGAAAAAAAATCGGAAAAATAAAACAAAATAACTTAACAGAGATTATGAACAACTGAATTTTGGGGACACTGGCTGTCGTACATGTCGAAAGAGGAAAATCAATTCTTGAAATCACCGATTCGATACTAACGTACACCAAAAACAGATATAAAACATAAAAATAATCCTTTAAAAAAAAAATAATAATAATCACTACAGTGCACCCAGAACATTAAATTCAGACTGAACGTTAAGCCGCAAGGAGCCGTTCAGGGGCCAAGCACAGATTTGCGTCCTGTGCTGCAGATTGATCAGTAACTGGCAATTCCCCTACTGGGAATTGTAATATTATAACATCTTAATTAAAAAATAATAATTCTCTACAAAGATTCCATCGGCATGCAATGCAAAAAGTTCTTATAGGATCTCTTGAAAAATGCGTGTTAACATTAGGATGAAGTGTGAACAAATTACACCCAACTTCCTGTTTGAGTGTCTTTGGCCAAGGCATTCCAATAAGCCCCATGGCAATCGGTTTGGAGTACTATTAGACTTATGACAACATCATAGCCAAATTTTTCAGCGGATCAAATTTAATATGTAAGAAATGGTGTTTTTTTCCCCCCATCAGATATAACAGAGAAAATCCAACATGCCAGTAGACGCATCAGCTTGGCAGAAACTACAGATTTGACTATTTTAAACCCTTAACTGAGGGTATAAAATAGGGGCAAAAATATGGCCGAGGATGTGACTTGATGGTGAAGGTAAACAGATTGACATGCTTGCCCCCAAAAACCATGAAGGAGACATCTCAGACCGTCATGTCCATGTTTTGCCCATTTTCTGTTGAAAACCGGATCTAGGGGCTGCTCTGTCCTCCCACGGTGGAAATATTTATGCAAACTAGTAAACACAATGCGGTGCCCCGCTCCCCCAATACAAATAACAACCCTTATAACAATAATCCTGATGAATGAGAAAAATCATAAAAACAATAGGGGGCCTATGCGCCTTCAATGCTCGGCCCCTGATAAAGACATAGTTACGCTCTTATTCCTATAAGCGGTTACAGCCTGAAGTCATTGAAACAATAACCCCAACCCCAGGCAGCTGAAAAGCAAGAGCGCAGCAGTTTAAACATACCCCTTATATTAATTTCTTAGTTTTTAACCAACCCAAACATTGTCAGGGGATCTTTAAACTCGGGTCAAATACAAATTGTCAAGGGCTCTCCCAACTAGTCGCGGAGGGCAAACGCTTAAAAACGATTCAACCAGATCCAAATCAAACCCGATAGAAACTAAATAGCCGTAATACTTATCAATCTGTATGGACCTCTGTATGTGGATCCGCTTGGAACCCTTGCTCAGTCGTTTTGAGATGGCGACAGAAAGGCCGTATTAAGGAAGAAAACAAACAAACAAATAAAACGACCTCACTTCACGCATGCACAGACTTGTCCTCAACACTGGATTTTTTTTTTTTTTTCTTTTGCGGGGGGTTCAGGGGCTGGTGAATCTGGCGGTCAAAGCCCGGACCAATGCGTGTGATGGGCCGGGCAGCAGCAGCAAAAACGTGAAGCAAGTTCAACAGGTTGGTAATGATGTGGCAAAAAGCACAGTTGTGTGTGTGTGTGTGTGTGTGTGTGTGTGTGTGTGTGTGTGTGTGTGTGTGTGTGTGTGTGTGTGTGTGTGTGTGCGTGTGTGTGTGCGCGCGCGCCAAAAACCACTTTAAAAACAGCCATCTGAATGTCATCAATCCCACGCCACCAAGTGGATACTTAAAAGGTCGGTGGCGACACATGCAAGCGCACGGGTCCCAAGGTATCGGGCAGATGCACTGCAGTTGTATTGGGAGGCTGACGGAGGACACCCACCCTCTCGGGCAGGAATACAGGAAACCACATCCAGTTATCCACATGCACTTGCTATGGAAAGACTGCGGGCAATGTGTCCAAAAACAACAGCAATGGCCTTTCTCTCATACTTCTTGTAAAGTTTTTTTTTTTGTTTTTTTTCCCCTTCAATGATCATGTGAAGGTTATTTTATTTTTTATTACACCTTAGTTGATCACTCAAACTAACCGTCTGTTGGAGGGCAAGACAGTAATATGGACACACTTGAAGAGAGCTACGAGGATTAGTTGAAAGAGATTGTTATATTAAAAGGGGGAAAATGTCATGGAAAAAAAAAACGTATTTGCCTGATGTTGTGCCATTTTTTGATTAACCTTTATCAAAAACTAAAACTTTCAAATCAATTCCAAAGGCTTTAGTTTCATGATTTATACATCCAGGTAAAAACAGCCCATTTTGATAATCCGCTGACAGTAACATTTCAGGCAATTTGCATTCTGTGCAAAGTTGTTTTCTTTTGTTTATTTTACAGTATATGTATGCAAAACTGTATTTATTTATTTTTTTGTCTGATTGGGTAAGATCTGCGCAGTACTGTTGAACGGTCTCGTCGACCCCCCAAATGTATCACGTAAGACGAGAAGAGAGCAGCGGACGTCCTTGTCGCGGCGGATGCGTCTTCGTTGGCATCATTGCGACAGGGTTGGGTTGCTTTGCCTCATTGCTCGTGAGCAGCACTGGTGCCTCGAATCGGACCCGTTTTACGCAGCTGAAGGGATCAGATGGGGGAAGGAAATGACACAATTATTTAGAATCTATTGAGGAAAGATGAACGTCAACAACAACAACCGAGGTGATATAGAAATAGTACGATTCTCAAAGAATCGGTTGCTTGTTCAAATGCCAAACGACAAAGATTACTATCCTATGCTAATGCTATAGCAAGGACTTAAAAAAAAATGAAAATATGCACTTTCATCACTCTGTAACACCGTTGTGCATTTCCTAAAAGTTCACGAAACTCAACAGATTGACGAGTCAAGAGGGGAGCTAAAACGGTGCTGTTAGAAATGTTAGCTTCAATGCTGAGGCAAATATAACAGAAAACAGAATAACATCTATGTAGACATGTCAACCTAATTTCTAAGATGATACAAACGTGCAATCAACTCCTAAAGTCAAAGGTGATCAGGACGGCAAACAGGAAAAAGTAAACAAAATAAAAGGGATGAAGAGGTGGAAGTTACCAACGGGAAAAAACAAATGCCAAGCGCTCATGCCACGAGCAAACAGGTTTAAATGAAGAAGTCATGCAAGAGAAAGAAAAATGCAAAAAGTGTGAGCTGGCTGGTTGTAAACATGCAGTCATTCAGGGTGGAGGTGATGAAAGGTTTGAACAGAACAGTAAAGGAAAGACATTCATAAGAAGACAAGCGGCAAAGACGACGGCTCGACTCAAAGAAATCATCGAGTCATAGCCAATAAAAGCAAAAAAACAAACAACAACAGAGTGGTTAGTCGAGCAGCGGTCAGACAAAATGGCGAATGAAGAAGAAAAGTAGAAAATGGATCCACATGATGCCACCACCTCTCACGTTTTTTGTTGTTGTTTTTGTTTAGACTTACTCAGCCTGCCTCTATCGTCTGACCTACGGAGGGGGCTACTCTTCCTTTGCCGTCGTGCCCCGCACGTTTCCCTTTGGACGCATCTGGTGTGAATTCAGGAGTAAAAAAAGTTAAGGGAAATGTCTCGCCTCCTCTCCAGCAGAAAAAAAAAAAGAAAAAAAAAAAAAAAAAGATATAACTTTGGTTTGATTCATCCCATTCCATGCACAATCTTCCTTACTTTGAAACCCTAGGGGAGGAAAGCGGAGTGTGTGTGTGTGTGTGTGTGTGTGTATGCAGGCGGGATGTCATTACCTCCTCCAGCTCTCTCTGAGTCTCCTCCTCCATCCGCCTGATGTCCTCCATGGTCAGACCCACCCAGTTGTCAATCCAGCAGAAAAGCTGACGGTGGAAGTTGGTGAAGATGCGCCTCTCTTGCTGTGAGGGAAGGAGAGGAACAATGATCAAATAAAATAAAATAAATAAAGAGCTCATCGTGTTCCCAATCGCTCCTCCGAGGCGGAAGCGGAACTTCTGACATCAATGCCTGGCAATAATTTTTTCGTATTCAGACAACCGAAAGGATTTTGAAGGAGTCCAATATCAACTCCTTAAGAGTAATTACTTTTACAGTTTTACCTATACTTTATGTCGCACTGTATAGCAAAATAATTCTGATCATTATTTATAAATACTATAAGTCATATAGTAATAATCATACCCCAGATACTAACTAATCTAGAAAGACATATGACGAAACTTTTAATTTCATGATGAAATTTATTTACTTGAAGAAGACAGATGGGACCAATTACTGCCAATTACTAACAAACAAACCAGGGAAATAAAACATGAAACATGAAAATGTGTGCAATTAGTACATTTTTTGAATATAAATAAATAAATCGATAAATAAACAGATAAATAAATAAATAAATAGATACATACATAGACAAATAAATAAATAAATAACTCATTGATCGTCATTATATTTACCCTGTGAATGAAATTTTCCACTTTGCCCGCCAGACCCCACCACTTGAACTTGACAGTGACCAATTTGTATGCACACATATAGGGGCAATCCGCCTTCATTTCATTCTGCGAGAGATAAAAGAAAAAGAAAAAGTGAGTCAAAGCTGAAAGCAAGTTCCAAAACTACTTCATAATAATGAGTTTGGCTTGTTTTTATTTGAGTAAGTTTATACGTAGAGTACATTTCATACACAGGTCCAATGCAAAATGCTTCGAAAAGGCATTCTAGTACCTTCCATTCGGGGCCTAGAGGTCCTCTGCCGGTCTTGACTGAATGAAAGAGAGACGGATCTTCTTCTGGTTTATAGTCCTAAATAAAGAACAGAGCACTGTAATAGCGGCCCAAAGCCCCGGACGGCGCTCTGAACTGTATTATACTGGACCACATCGCTCCTATCAGATGTAACAAGTTTACTGCATCATTTCCTGTGCGGCAGTATCGTTTCCTGCCTCGGCACCGTTTAGTCCACAGAAGTGGCAAACTTCATGGGTCTCACTGTGTAATATGAATAGCTTCATTATGCGTTTTGCATTGGAATTTTAATGCAAAAAAGGTCTTGCGTGTAGCTTTAGCATAAATAAATGTCCAACTGTCAACTTGAACTTTTTAGCTATTTCTTCGTTCTGCCAAAGAAGGACCAGCACTTGCCTGATGGCATTTAAGGTTGTACAGCCCAGTTTAGTCCCCCGTCAGCCCTCCGTCAGCCTTCTACTGGTGTACTCAACTCCCTCCGTGAGCTGCGCAAAGTTTTAATGAACTTCTTTTTCATAACGTCGAAAGCGCACACTCTCCGAGACACACAGCCGGACTATGCTGTTTTAATCCAGCGGATCTGCTGGGTACGAGTGCTGACCGTCTCGAGCAGATGGACCTTCGGATTAGGCTTGGCATCAGGACTGATCCACTTAAGTCGTTATCAGACAAAGCTTTGTGGAAGAAGCACCTCCCCACGTGGATGGGAATGGCTCAAAGCCTCTTTTTAGAGCGTAAACCCAGGGAAACCTGGTTATCGTTGTATTATGCACTGAGATGGACTTTCACCGACATATACGAGCATTTTCAGAGAGACACGTTAGTGGTTGGTCCTGGGCCTGGACTAGGAAGCCGTTGTAAGATCTATTCACTGATTAAGGTTAAAAAGTTGGTCTACAAGGAATGGCTTTTTAACCAAATGTTCCACACTCGCAGCAAAAATAAATAAAAAATAAATAAATAAATAAATAAACAATTAATTAGATAGATAGATAGATAGATAGATAAATCGATAAATACATAAATAAATAATTACATAATTAAATAAATTTGAGCTTGCAAAGTGGCACTATGTTTATAAATTCATATATACATGCTTTGTAATAAAGCAGACCGTTACATGAGTACCATGAGTTATAGATGTTTTTTGTATACCTTGTTGGATTAAAAGTGGATTTGAGTTGCTTAAAAGGCTGGAAAAAATAATCAATAGTTGCATTAAATTCTTGCCATTAAAAGTTATGATTCATTATAGAACCGTCTCTTACTCCAATATAGATCCATAGTTTATGATCCTTAACCAAGTCCAAATTATTATTTTTTCCCAAAAAATTTTTACAGACAATTTTCTAATATTACACTATAACGCCAACCAGCTAAAAGCTATACATTTCCCCACCAGTTTTAGCAAAATGATTCCAAAAGAGATAATTTCAGAAAAATCAAAAGTTTAAATTAATTTAAGTGGTACAAATCTTTGCTAGTCATAAAGCATGTGAAAAATCACTGTTGATGAATTAATAAAGAGCATCAACGGACATGTAGGAGCTGTTCTCCTCCTGTGGGTGGAGACATCCTACTATTCATTTGTCCTGTTACAAACACAAACACATGGTGCAGGCCAAGAATAGACACTTGACGGAATTGCTCAAATTCAGCCACTATAACATTTTTTTTATTATTACTATTATTATTACACCCTTCAAGGTAAAATAGATTATGTATTTTTAGCAGTTTAGCAATCACCTGTATGGATCGGGTCAGAAATGTCTCCAGAGTAAACATTTGCCAATCAAAACTCACCCCAGAGGCCACTTCCTCTTTACTTGTAATATCTATAGGAACGACCTCCACAGCGCTCCATGTAGGTCCATCCAAATCATGCACCTGGCACAAAAATGGAAGAGTTGACAGAATCACCGTCACGCAGAGGCGAGAGCCCGCCCACACACACACACACACACACACACACACACACACACACACACACACACACACACACACACACACACACACACACACACACACACACACACACACACACACACACACACACACACACACACACACACACACACACACACACACAGGCCACCACTGCAGACAAGGGAGGGGCTCCGCTGATTCGTCTGGAGGAAGGAAGTAATTTAGGGTTTGTTTTTTCCCCACAGTGAGGAGAGTGCATGTTTGCGGGACACACATTCAGACTTGGCAAGATGAACGCTAAGCGTAGTGAACCAGACACATCATGGCGGCAGCACGCCTAAGCGCAGACCTTCTGGACTCTTTCCCTGTTTGCCATCGAGCCTTTGATTTTTCCCTTTGGCCCAAGAGCAACCTTTTGTTTGAACATTGAATAAATACAGGCCAACCGGCGCTGTTTTGCCTCCGCCTGCCTTCCTTCTCTTTCCCTGGCCCAGAACACACACCCACACCCACACACACACACACACCCACTTACATTTTCTAGTGTCCCCATGTCAGGCTTATGCCACGTCTCGATTTTTATCATGAAGTCGTCCTTCATGTACTCGTTCTGAAAGTCAGCAGAGAAAACACAATTTCTTTACAGGAAAATTACAGTTCTTTGGATCCGCAGTCAGTGGAATTACAAATTGACGCTTGAGGGGAAAAAAGGTCTCATCCCCCTTTCAAAGTCATTCATCAGAACCGCACATGCCAGATATAAATAGCCAATGACACCTCAACACACAGAATCCCATGAATGGAGCCTTCTGAGAGGTGTACTTAACCCCACACATAATCCAATTAACCGGTTAGACGTTTAGACTGAAACATCGCTGTCCGTGGTGCGCCCATTTGGTTTCCTCTATCTTAAGCCCACTCCAACAGGTAGAGAGATTATTTCAAAGGTCACATATCCTATATCTGGTTGTTTACATTTGATTTCTTTGGGCCACTGAAGAGGTAGAAAGCAGCTTTCCCAAATAGTAAAAATAAAAAAAATAGGATATGACTGAGGTGGAGGTTAGTTTTCGGTTCTGATATATATTGACATTCAGCTGGTAGTTATCTTACATATTCATAACTATATTTTATAGTTTGGCCATCCCTCCCTCACTGGGGAACTGACAAAGGAGAACTGCATTTTTTTATTGTACTAATGAGATAGGGACACATTTAGTTAGATTTGATTCCGGGTGGGGTGAACACCAGACGGACAATACAGTCGGTTCTTAATGGGTTGTGTTTACTGCACCCAACACGTGAACAAGGTCTAAAAAGAAAGACACTAATTTCTCTACACAATGGTTCTATGGTTCACATCTGGATTAAAGGCTGGACAGACCTTCCCACATCCGGGATCTTGTAACGTATTATGAAGTGGCTAGATTCCTATAGCTTGTCCGAGATAAGAGTGTTAAACTGCAAATAAAAGCAACAAGGGTATGAGATTTTTGACGAGACACATTACAAAGCTGATTAATCCCAAAACAGGGTTGTTTTTCTGGATATGTGGCCTTCAAATAATAGGTTTGACATCAATCAACAAACAGAAAGGCTCGAATCTGACCTCTATATCTTTTTTTTGGTTTTAGAACAAAACTAACATCACACACACACACACACACACACACACACACACACACACACACACACACACACACACACACACACACACACACACACACACACACACACACACACACACACACACACACACACACCTTACCGTCACAACTGCAGGAAAATAGGAAAGAGAACAAAAGGAGAGAGTGATAAAGAAAAAAAAAAAAAAAGATCAGTATTATAAAATCATTCAAAGGTTCTCAGATAAGCGACTGCTACAAGTACAATGTCCTAAGGATGAGTTGAGTTTCAAGTGATCCACAGTGTTCTTAAACTTACTGGTGCGACAGTACGGGTAAGCGTTCCAAGCTCGTTCGTGAAAAACCAGCGCTCCCTCGGGTGCGATCATTTTCACAAACGCTGGGACTTTACTAAGGAGAGAGACCGTTCATATACAGTATATTAAAATAACATGTAAAAATAACAGTTCTATAAATTTTATAGAAAATATATCACACACCAGAGTCCTCAGCACACCACTGGTGTGCTACCATTGTAGACATACCTCTTAAGATGGTAGATTTTGTGTGTGTACTGTCCCTTCTCCCCCTCTTTCTCGTAAGGCTCATTTTGTAGTACCTCGATGCCTTCTCCTCCCCCCGTCTCATTCTTGCTGGCCTCAGCCACGGAGTACAGCTGCCCTACTTGGTACTGTTTGTAGAGAACACATGATCGAGACGGGATTAAAGCAGCATGTACACTGTATATGCAGTAGTTATACACGTGTAAAAAGATGAACTTGTAAACAACCACAAACTTTAACAGAAATGATACATATACCAACAGCATTTCAAACTCCAAGGCTGTTTCAATCAACCCCATGGACTGATTTATAGAACCCATATGCCCAGAACCTGTAACAGATTAATCAGCAAAAAACACAGATCTGATATCGGAGGGAAGAAATATCAAAATGAAGAATCCGATCAGATCCTCGAACAAATCCAGTCTTAAATACCACTGAAACGTGCAAAAAGTTGTTAACTTATTGAAATATATACTATGTAGATAGAACAGAGAGATTACTGGGTATTTACCCGCTATGAATGATCGTTCTACTACTGTGCAGTTATTTCTTCCAAGTCTTCAAACATGTTCCTTTATGTATGTATTGCCTTTGAAACATTGGCAGGTGTGGTCAAAAAGTTATTGCTCCAACTCAACAGCCTAGCGCTGCCTGCTCTTACTATATTGAGGCTCAAGATAAATGTTGACAATGAATCTTCTCTCCATGAGTGCCCAAATATGCTTTACCTCATAAATAATTTATAAAAGCATGTCTTTACAGACCATTCCAATCCTATGTATAAGTGAAAAATTGCACGTAACTTAACAAATTAAGTACTTAATAAAAAAAACCCACTATAATACAATACAATAATATAAAATGGCACTTATACAACCATCCCATTAAAAACTATGAGGATAGTACTGTTGTGAATAATAACATAAAATGTGCTTCAATTGAAGGCTTCTGCCAAAAAGCATATAACATATAATAGAAATAAGCAGGCCTAATAGCACAAACTAATCATCAAATATTACAATGGCCAATAATCATAGGTGGCCAATCAATCAGATGATTCCTGTCCAAGATAAATACTTTAATATTTTACAATTTAGTAGTTAGTTAATTGGACAATATTGATATTCATCATTGATATTTAATTCCCCCCCCCCCCTAGAGGTGCACCAGTCGATCGACCATCAATCAGAACTGGCGAGTTTTTGCTTCTAAAACCCGAGCGGCAACCAACCGGACGTTTTTTGTTTATTTCGGCTGTTTTTTTCCCATCAGTCAAGTCGAGTTTATTTATACAGCCCACAATACACACTCACAATACAGTCTCAAAGAGCATCTCACACCCAAAGCGCTGGTGTTCCTCTCTCTCTGCCGGCTGGGAATTGTTGCGATAACCACACCGCATTCATTTGCATAAAACAGATGGAAATGTGTCATTATGAAATAATGAAATAAATAAATATGGAACTAAGAAATAAAAATACACTGAAATGAACAAAAATAGTATTAATATAAGTATAGTATAAATTTCCAAACCTAAACAAACTTTATTTACTCATTTATATTTACATTCATGTATTTCAGAATTTATTTCATGGACATTTATTTATTTCATAGGCATATTTATTTATGTTTTATTTATTTATTTATTTAATATGGACAAAGCATTCCATAAAAATAATACCTATATTTAATAAAACGCTTGTTGGCATATTTATTTCTACATACACATATACCAAAATGTGCAATACAAAATGCATAATACAAGATGGTATTCCCGATCATCTGTCTTTGCAAATGTTTTACGTTTTCTTAAGAGTATAAAATTGGATAATGGTTTCTGGCCAAGAAAATGTTAATGCATTACTAGTTAATAGTCAACGTTAAATCATGTCATCCTCTGCACAACACATTTGCAGAGTGTTAATGAAAATTAATACATCTAATTTTAGTGATTGTCGATTGTCAAAGGCGATATTGATTCTACCACCCGTTGATGTTTGCCCTGCTATATGGCTCGTTAAAATCCACAGTTCACCAAAGGAAATTTCCCAACTGGTTAATTTTAGTATAATTCATATACACGATCAGCCACAACATTAAAACCACTGACCGGTGAAGTGAATTGCTTGTCTGTGAACAGCTAGTTTTCAAGTTGATGTGTTGGAAGCAGGAAAAAAGGACAAGCGTAAGGATCTGAGCGACTTTGACAAGGACCAAATTGTGATGGCTAGACGACTGGATCAGAGCATCTCCAAAACGGCAGGTCTTTTGGGGTCTTCCCGGTATGCAGTGGTTAGTACCTACCAAAAGTGGTCAAAGGAAGGACAAACTGGTGAACCAGCGACAGCATCATAGGCGCCCATGAGCTCATTGATGAGCATGGGGAGCGAGGTCTAGCCCGTCTGATCCAATCCCACAGAAGAGCTACTGTAGCACAAGTTTCTGAAAAACCTGCTGCTATGATAGAAAGGTGTCAGAATACACAGAGCATTGCAGCTTGCCATGTAACCGCAGACCGGTCAGAGTGCCCATGCTGACCCCTGTCCACCGCCAAAAGTGCCTACAATGGGCACATGAGCGTCAGAACTGGAACATGGAGCAATGGAAGAAGAATCATGTTTTCTTCTACATCATGTGGATGACCGGGTTTAGGGTCTGATCCGATCGAGCATCTGTGGGATGTGCTGGAACAACAAGCCTGATCCATGGGGGCCCCACCTCACAACTTACAGGACTTGAAAGATCTGCTGCTAACGTCTTGGTGCCAGATACTACAGGACACCTTCAGAGGTCTTGTGGATGCCATGCCTCAACGGGTCAGAGCTGTTTTGGTGACACGGGGGGGGGGGGGGGTTACACAATATTAGTGGTGGATTTAATGTTGTGGCTTATCAGTGTATCGTATATGGGTGTGATGTGGTTTTGAGCAGCCACACATGTCTTAGGTCTACTGTAGGTAATTGAGCCCAGGACCAGGGTAGCTGTATGCTTGTTAAGACTAATCATCGAGCAACAGGGCGCGCGCGCACGCACGCACGCACGCACGCACGCACGCACGCACGCACGCACGCACGCACGCACGCACGCACGCACGCACGCACGCACGCACGCACGCACGCACGCACGCACGCACGCACGCACGCACGCACGCACGCACGCACGCACGCACGCACGCACGCACGCACGCACGCACGCACGCACGCACGCACGCACGCACGCACGCACGCACGCACGCACGCACGCACGCACGCACGCACGCACACACACACACACACACACACACACACACACACACACACACACACACACACACACAGAGACACAGACACAGACAGAGACAGAGCCCTTGTCATGATATGTTGTACATTTGCTCCAGGGTTGTTCCACTTAGCTCACTTGCTACAATAAACTGGTATTCTTCTACTCCATCGTCTGTGCCTCCGTGTCGGAGGGCCCTGAAAATGGCCCTTGGGTGGTGTGTGGCAGGCGGATCTGGCACAACAGGTTTCCTAAAAATATTCATAAAAAATATTTTGCTCTTCAAGGGTTTCAGATACAGATACAAGGACTCACCTCTTCCACAGAGACGGGTAAAACCACGCGGCTGGAAGAAGAAGACGCAGCAAGGGAAAGATAGGGGGATGGGCGGAAATCAGAGAAAAAAAAGTTTTAATATCCAATTTCAGTAAATACGATATCATCCATGTTTGTAGCACAGAACATGTTCCTGGTCGTCAGGACTTTCTCATAAATCAGCGACACACAGAATATCAAAGACCAGAACAACTAACCTGGCACATTGACAACACCCAGGCGGTTATGTTCTGTCCCACATGCATTTCCCCCAGGCTGTATCTACTCCTTGAGCACAAATTAAGCTGTCCTCTGAAATGATCGCATTTATATAGCCATCATGTAAAGAACCAAACAAAACTTCTTTGAGAAAAAATAACAAATAAAAAGTGACAAGATGACAAGTCCAACTCTGCAATGATAACCAATATAATGGCAAATGGTTTGCAAGTTTCCAGACTCCCTCTCTCCCTCCGGAGCTACTGCCGCCCAATTGTGCCAAACATTTAAACACTTTGCGGCACAATCAAACTAGATTGCCAAATCTAGGTTGACAAATTGCCAAATCAGCTCGAGAACTTCTGATCTGATTTGTAATAACTTGACATTGCAGATTTACAAGGGAAAAAACAAACAAGTAAATAAACAAACATATAACACATGCCTGTTGGAACCATGTAAATCACCATTAAACCTCCAGGTAAGCAAGAGTCTAAAAATAAGACACAGGTTCTCCTCATTTAACAACTGAGTTCCGTTCCTAGGAGCAGGTCATTAAGTGAATTGGTCGTTAAGCGAGGACCCGTGTTATTTCATGGTAAGGGGGTGTGGCGATTGCGAACGCTAGTGTAGTGAATACTGACAGACTGCAGGAACGAGACTGAGAACAGTGAAGCAAGCTGAGATGCTTGATGCTGAGACGCCGCGGTATTGTAGGCAGCGCACAATACAGATTGGTCAGAGAGCTGGTCATAAGCCCGAACGGTCATTAGACAGGGAGATCGTTAAATAAGGAGTACCTGTATTCTATTTCATATTATTTTATTTGCAATACTAATTGACCAGTTTGCAATTAGGATTCCAGCTGACTCATTTTAAGCTAATCTTAATTGACGCATTATTCAACCACATATACTTAAACCGTGGGCGCTGACGGCCAAGGTTTGGATTTGTTTGAATAATGTTGAAATACCAAATGCTCTGTTAAGTGTTAGTACAGTTTGCCTCTCACTGTCCAAGGCTTTTTCCATCGCTGTTCATTGGCAAAGCAGCCCATCTGGAAACACAGTCTTTTGATTTAAAAGTTGTTATGATAAAATGATAAATAAAGGATTCTGTTGCTCTTCAAGAAACGAAAAAACAAAAGAATAACCTGCAACTCAACAGCATATGATTAATGTGGATGATGATATCTGGATATCTGGATGATCGTTGCATTAACATTTCACTGCATTGATGTATGAAAGTATGTATACGTATGTGACGAATAAACCTCTTGAATCTTGAATAAGGCATACTGCTGGCAAAACTCTATAACAACACAATATATGTTAATGCATTGACATTCGGAAGGGTCGCTGTTTTTAAAATATTTGTTCATCATGCAAGTTAACCCTTGCATGATGAACTCCTCTGGTTCAATTTGGAGTGAATCATTTCCTCTTGATTTTTATTCAAACTCTTTCCACATGGCTTTGGTGGATCTCGGTTCTGTTTTTTTGCATATGTTTAAACAGCACCATCTCATTGGATAATTTGGTTTGTATCCATAGTGTTGAAGGCACAGCGAGTTTTTATTTCATTTTTGTTGACATCACAGCCTATTGCAACACGTGCATTATGCATTTTGCATGTAAAATAAAAAACAACAACACATTACATGGAAAGTAGATTAATGAAAAACAATACATGATCTATTTAAATAAGAGCTGTAATATAATGTCAAAACGGTGAAAGGGCCTGACAGCTTTCAAGGGCACTGCATATGTACACACAAATATGCACACACACAAACACAAAAAGATCTACATAATGAGAAACAAATTAACAGAACTTAAAAGTTTAATTTGAGTATTAACCAGGACTCCACACACAAGCCTCTTTGTCAGAAGCAGAGACGCTCTGTTTAACCCTGTGTGAGTGCTCTCTTTGTCAGTAGCAGAGACGGTCTGTTTAACCCTGTGTGAGTGCTCTCTTTGTCAGTAGCAGAGACGGTCTGTTTAACCCTGTGTGAGTGCTCTCTTTGTCAGTAGCAGACACTCAACCCTGTGTGAGTGCTTCATGCTGCACCTTCTTCACGGCTTCACTCCACCTGTGGACTGGCCAGAAACCCCCCCTTCTTAGTTATCAAAAGCTGGACAATCCCATTTATGCCAGCAGCAATCCAGGCCAGGGAGACTAGAAATTACAAGGGCAGTGATAAAGTTAGGTTTCCATACAGGCAGAACAAGACCACACAGCACCGATACAGTAAGTGAATAACTAGAAGTTACATCAACGCGGCAGCTTTTGAACCACAGGGACTTCTGGAGGGGTCCAAATTGCCTTCTATCATTATATTTTGGAGGGTGAGAACACAATCAATGTCAACAAACACTAGATTCCCTCACTTTAAATACTGTCACTTTAAGGAAAACTAAAATGATATGCATAATTTCAATGAATGAATTAAGATTTTTTTTCACAATTGTTGGTAAGAAAATGTTTTTCACCTACAATAACATATGCCTCATCTGTCTAAAATAGTCTTTATAGTGCTGCAGCAATTAGCTGACCAAGTTAATAATGTCAGTTATGTAAATGTATCTGTCTGTATCTTTTTTGTCGCCAATGCCTCGGTTTATAGAAAAGGTAAATAATATAGGAAAACCACACCTCATATAATTACACAATTACAAAAGCAACATGAACAATGTGCCATCTAGAAAGCAGAGTTGGTATTTAATGTATGAACACTTGTAATACTATACAAAGTTGACCTTGAAATCCAAGGAATTAATGACAATCAAGACTGTTCTGATCTACTGCACCAAGTTCTACCACAATTTGACCATATGCTATTCCATTTATTACATTATTTGGCAAAAGAATTGCGACCAGCAAAGAGGGTTTTGTGTGTGTCTGCTTTTCAGTTCCACATCCATTAGTGGGTGGCCAGCCATCACAATAAATCCATCTCAGAAAGATGCAGCTGAAAGCCACGAATGTCACACACTGGTGTTTTGGTGTCACCACACCACTGCAGACCCCAACACAATGACTACAGCATGTAATGATTGAAATTCACTATTCATTTTCCCC
This sequence comes from Zeus faber, assembly GCF_960531495.2. Taxonomy (NCBI): domain Eukaryota; kingdom Metazoa; phylum Chordata; class Actinopteri; order Zeiformes; family Zeidae; genus Zeus; species Zeus faber. Next base: position 9,700,172 of record NC_137204.1, read on the forward strand.
TCAAGATTGCTCTGGATTCCACGCAGTTGAAAGTTTCAAGACTCCGCCCGCTAATCTGCCATCAGTGAAATATGAAAACAAGATGCAAAATGTGTGGTTTTTAACTGACATCACAATATAGTATACACATCAAAAAAAAGGCTGCGTTATCAGAGATATCAGCAATAATCATATTGTCGCTAGCTGTGCCTTCCACGCAAAGCATAGAAAGTGAAAGATCCAATCAGACGGCGTCTTTTTCCCCACATATGGTGGTTTGGATAAAAATGTGAAAGCAGAGGAGATAATAATTAAAAAAGGTAAGTATGTCAGATATACAAGACAAAAGTAAGTGTTGGCTATGACAAGAAGAAACAATATTAAAAGTACTAAAACATTGCCTTTACCTCAAACTGAACCATAGGGTGTTACATAATGAATATTTGCCCAAAAAGGTTGAAATGAGTGGTGTTCGCAACCCTTTGCATCCTTCACAAACACACATTACACTATGACCACATTATCAATCATTCAGGAGACAAAGATATCACAGGCGCAAACATATGCTGTGGAGTCTAGTAGGGCTACTGAACCCTCCATCTTTTCTCACTTTGCACTTTATCAACAACCAATTTAAAATGAAAAGTTTGTGTTTACAATACATACAGTCTACTTTCTAACAGCGGAGAAATAGAACTATGGGCATGCGAGAGGCAAACTAGAATAACCATGTTGCATGCTGTATCATGTAGGTAATACATTAATGAGGTTTTACTATGCCTGTAAACTTGAAGGGCTGATCAATTACAAGCGTGTCTGAATGGCACTGGAAAGTTTTATATTGAAGGGAGTCACTGGCAGAGGGTAGTTTGACTAGAGGGAGACATTTTAGGTATCTCCATCACACACAGCCTTCAGTTTTACTAAACTCAAACAAATAAAAACGAGTGCATAAGCTAAAAATAAGAAAAGCTATGGAAGTGAGGAAATCTCTGTCATTATAGTAAGTAAGGGATGTGGAAAAGTGACCCAATGCCCCAAGAAGTATTTATTCTTCAGTAAGGCACATGATAAAGGACAGGCAAGAACATGACAGCTACCTTTAGAACGATAGACTTTAAAACAACATCTTCACTTACACAATTGAACACACGGCTGGGTATATTGCTTTAAATGATCTCAAAGAAACAAAAACTTATATGGTCAAATATGAATGAACATGCAATAAAAAAAAATAGGAAGAAAGGCTTTGATGCAGGCTAAATTCATTTCAAATCAAGAATTATGTTAATTTAATGAAAGCTCTCTGTTACTGCACATTTTGACTTGATTTGTCATGTAAATAGAAATTAATATCAGTTATTGGTAATTTAGATTATTACAAATCTGTATTGGTCCTGAAAAGAACAACGAACCCATGGTTTCGGCCTGGTTTCATATTATAGCACATGCCAGCAAGAAAAAAAATAATCCTTCCACACCTTCACCAATAGCCCCAAATATCTCTTAAATGATACCATAATGTTCTTGTTCTTGCTATGCTCAACAGGCAGAGCATAGGAATAAACTGGTTTGAGCAATCATAGTCTGAAGCTTGTTGTCATCATCACATGTTATAGTTAGTCCAGTATGAGGGCAATGGTGATTTGGTAGTGGTCAGGTAAAGCCAAGGTTAATTCCACATCATTTAAAACTAAAAAATAGGAAATTACAATTGAATCCCATTCATGAGGTGTCGAGAGAACAGCCTTAACGAGCAGGTCATTCTTAGATAATAAACGTACGGTACACGAAACCGCTCTGTCTTTAAAAGAAACAAAACCAAGCCGATTCAGAAAAGACGCCTGGAAAATGAACCTTACCAGCAAGAAAACGGCGACATGTCGTGGTAGTAGTAATACGGTCTTAAACGAAACAACAAAACACTGTCTACTACTAAAAACAACAGCTCGGTATATTTGCATTGGCAAGTTATCATTAGCAAATCACAATACGTAGTTAAATCGTTATTTACTTGTTAACGGTTATTACGGCGTGTTGGGTGCTAATTGCAAGTTGCCCAGTTAAATCATTTCAGAACTTATTCTAACAACTTTATCGGGTTGATAAAAAAGGTACATTAGGGGGGAGTTGAGTTTACGGTGTATTGTAGCGGTTCGCTGGGTGCTTAGCCAACACTACCGCCCGGATAACGGTCTGCTCGCTAGCCGCCATCTAGCCGGTTAGTCGGTTAGCAGCAGAGCTAGCTAGCTAGCTAGGTGACTGTAAATCCAGCAGGGATGGAACCTTAATCTGTCACTCACGGGACCAAAAGCTTACGGTCCCGTAGAGTATCGTGGGCTGGTAACCGCCGGCAACCCCGGTTCCCGGCATCCGCACGACATCCCATCAGAGTCAGGGCGACTTTGCAGCAGTATGTGACTATTTTAACGGCGACTAACCTCCTCCTGGTACAACTAACCAGCTAACGGTCGGTAGCTCACATCAGCTCCACGGAGACCGGTGTCCCCGACGCGCGCAGGCTCCCTTTGCGGGGCTCGAAACGGAAAACACACCGAGCCAGCGGCGAGCTGTCGGTCACAAACACGCCGAAAGGCTGAATACGTCGAGATAAATCCCGAAAACACCGAACGGGAAGTAGTTTGGACTCACTATTCCTTGATGAGCACCATCTTCTCCTACCTCCCTGGCTGCGGCTGCGCACTGCGACCAACGTCACACAGAGTTATCAGCGCGCTGATTGGCTCGCGCGCCCTCCATTGACCGCTCCGGGCGTCGTCATAAATCGTTTTGAATTATTTTCTTCATATTCAATATATATATTTTTTAACATTAGACCGAGAATTTAGCCTTTTTTTTGGCATTTCCCATATTCTTAAATCCTGTAGAATATTAAATAAAACAATAATTATAACAAATATAGCTGCAGCAGCAATACACGGGGTCCGGTTTAGTCGGGTCTTGCCACGGCCGGGGAGAGAAGCGGAGGAAGCGCCGGCGCTCCCGCCCTGTACGATTCACGGAGGTTTACGAAGGTAATCTAATTTACGTAATTTTAGTGGTGACTTCTCTCCTTGGGTTACATTTCCGATAGGTTACGTTTCCATGAAATACGAAAAAACGTTGGCCTATTTCTGTGACTGATTACAATTTCACGGGTTCTATTTTTTTTTCCGACGCATTCCTGGTACATGAACGTATCACTCATTCGCACAGTCGAGTTGGCTTGACGTGGTGACGAGTTTCTGTGGGTTAATGTTTTTTCATGAATCCAGCAAAGAAATGGCGACGAACAGATCCACCAATACATCTGCCAGGTAAGGCACATAAACACATAAACACACACACACACACACACACACAAACGCCTAGTGTGTAATCTCTAACCACTACAGGGCGTCGTAGTCTACACCGCACACTAGACATTCTGAACCATAACGTGCACATTATAGTACATAATCTGATGACGTCATAAAGCGTCTTACCGTGAATCTCATCCTGTTCCATTGGTTTTCAAACGCTGGGTCGGATTTTGTTGTTTTTTACCGAATCTCTGCTCAGTGTGTGGAGCGATTTGGCTGGAAGTTGAGCCACGAGATGTTTGCGACTTTAACCGTGTTCGTGACTTACTACTGCTACTTAGCATGGCATCGCCTGACCAATTCGCAAATGTGTATTAGACTGGAATCACTCAGGTCATTTTCAATTTTTAAGGCACGCAGACCAAAATGTCTCTGGAAACAATAGGATAGACCTACAACCAATCAGAGCAACGACACGTGTGACCTAGCGCTGAGCGAGGGAGTTTGTAAATTACATTTTTTCCAAACCCTTTCGGAAGTACGGCAATCACATTGTTCTTAACATCAGCTTTTTAGAGAAAATATACCGTTTTGTTTGTTTAATACTGTCACAGAAGCGGATTCAACACTAATCCACAGCAGCGGCTGCCATCTTGGTAAGGTGCCTTAGTGGATTTGTTTCAACAGACCGTTCCACGACGGCGGCAGCCATCTTGGAAAGGTGCGTCAATGGCTCTCCTCTGGGTCGTCATCGTACCAAACTCGCTGCGCATTAGATAAACGGTTGTGATTGGCCCCACCGTGGCAAGGTCGGTGGAAATCTGAATGGGAGGGTGGCCAGACGTATTCTGCCAGAGCAAATGAATTATGAGCTCTCAGATTGGTCTGGTTCCCAGGCTAACTACTACTACTGCAATGTAAAATAGCCTCCACCATTTAAAATAAATGACTTATTTTATTATCATTGGTTTAATCGCATTTAGCTATAAAACTTGTAATATGCAAAACACTGTTTAATTTACAAAATAAATGACAAAGGTAACAATTAATATGGACTTATCACAAGTGTCACAATTAATTTAAAAACTACCCCAATCCAGGTAGCTATTCAACCTCCACAAATACCAGGCTTACCGAGGATTAAAATACAGCACAAAAGGAAAATGTACGACATTTTATCGAAACTGCAATTGGCATTCCATCGTCAAAGTGTCTTTACAGTGTACATATAGGCATTTTAAACAGAGGCCCCTCAACAAAGAAATGAGCTGAAAAATAATTAAAACGTAATTTTTTACAACGAGATAGATAGATATCTCTTCAGTTCTGTCCAGAAGAAGACACACAATCGCAATCATACATTAGTGTAATGCACTCATTTCTTCTTTACACAAAGTTAATGCAGAGTTACACCTCTCTTTATATCGACTTGATCAGTAAAAACGCCACTCTGTTCTTCTACAAAATGTATTATGCTGATAAAAGGACAATTTGTTCTTATAAATAATACTGTTGACTAGAAAGGTAGGGTCTCCAAACACTCAGCATTTAGAAGACGGGAAAAACTTCCCAGAAGAGAGGAACTTGTATCCGTTCCCAGAGGGAAGCCTGATGGGACGGGGGTTGACAGAAGGACTGATTCCATTAGATTTAGCGGCAGAAGGCAGGGATGGGGATCTTGAAACACATTTTTGTTGGCTGTCAGAGCCCTTATCTTGGGATTCACCTTGTTTCCGGCCGATAGAGTCATGTCTCGGTGACAGATTGAGTAAACCCAGAACGTCTTTCTGAACCGTACTCATTCTTTTACTACCCCCTGGGAGTCTACTGGCAGGGCTGGGACACTCTTGTTTCTTGGTCACATTGGCCCAGAAGTGCTTCAAGTTCGAAATTGTGTGGGCTTTAACATCAAGATCGGCCGGTTCGGACGACTTCCGTTCGGTGAAGTCTGCTGGGCTGGAGGAGGCCGAGAAGGATCCCGCTGAGGAATACGAAAGGGCTGGAGATGGGGCACCGCCAGCGGGAGAAGAGAGGCCAGAGATACAGAGGTTACTGGAGGAGCGAGGCGGTGAGATCTGCCTGGTGTAGAATGGTGGGTTTTTCAATTTGAGCTTGGCCTGGACTTGAGGATTTGAGGGATTGGAGGAAGGGGAAGGACTTTGCTCTTTCAAGGATAGAGAGCGAGCGGAAGGGACGGGGCTGCTGGGGCCAGAACAGAGCTTCTGCAACGACGAAGAACGCGACGGGGGTTGGGGCCGAGTTGGGGGTCGCGTCGTGAAAGAAGTGGGGAGCGGTGAAAGCTGAGCGGAGAGGGAGAGCGGAGAGGAGCAGGCCTTGAGACTCGCTCTGCTGCTGGGTCTGCTGAAGGCACTGGTCTCCGAGGGACGGAAGCCACGCCCGCCGCCCGTAGGAGTCAGAGTCGGTGTTGAGGGGGTGGAGAGGGAAGAATGTCTCTCGGGACCGATGGGCGGCATCCCTTGATTGTTCTCCTTCTGGAGGCATTCCACCGCTTCCATGTGACTCTGGGTCTCCTGGAGAATCTTCTGGGCCAGCTCCTGAGGGTCGAGCGGTGCGACGGGGAGCCTCTCCTCCTGGGATTTGACAGTGCTGTCTGTCTCAGTGCTCGACTGGTCCGACTCTGAGCTGCTCACCTTCCCTTTTCCGGTCCTATGTGGGGATGAGCTGGAGGGGATAAAAAATGTAATGATTATTTGAATTTATGATGAGGAAAGAGAAGCTTCTATTTCTTATGACAACTTACATTGAAGGCTCGGGCTTTGTGGTGGTGGTGGGCACCTTTATGTGGAGTTGTGGAGCTTTCACTGGGGATGTAGGGGTGCTGATGCTTCCCTTGGAAGAAACTGTAGCTCTTTTCTCAACGTCGTACTTGTGCCTTTGTGTGTGTCCCGCAGGAAAAGGCAGCGTGTCACATTCCCTTCCTCCTCCTCCTCCTCCTCCTCCTCCTCCTCCTCCTCCTCCTCCTCCTCCTAGGGGCTCACTGCTTATAATGGAGAATCCCTCATACTCCTCTTCCGCTGTCTCTCCTCCGCGATTGGTGGTCAGTCGACCAGTGGACAAGCCGCCCGAGTGTCGATGGGGGGCAAAAAGCCCCACTCCTCCGCGATGTCTCTCCGACTGGCTAGTGATCTCACTGCCTGCTGGCTCGGGTCGGGTCAAAAAACTGAGAGAGGAAGCCAAGGAGCTGAGGCTGTAGACGGAGATGGCGTCACACGAGAGGCTGTCGGGGCAGACGGGGGGCAGCAGGGCAGGCTGAGGCTGGTTGCGACCCAGGGAAAGGGGTAAGGATTGTGGCTGGGAGGCCGACTGGGAGGAGGAGAGAGACTCCATGGATGAGGAGCTATCCATGCTGAGTCGCTTGGGAAGCTCTGTGGAATCTGGAGAAAACAGAAGGTGAAGATGATAAGATGAGATGGGGAGTAAAACGCAGAGGAGCAAAGAACATGCTGTTTGGAGCGTAAAATCAAAGCCCTGCGTTGTTCTCACCAAAAAGTGCAAGGAGAGACTGAAGGGCAAAGTGCATGGTGCGCCTGCTGGCCTGCTTCCCAGTTTTCAACACCACCTCTTCCTGACCCACCTCACAAAGGTCAAACCCTGGGAGAGACAAGAGTACTCAATCTTTATCCCAAAGCTTTTCTCCATTCAGTCATGTATTCTCAACATTGAAATCCATAAGTCTGGTAAGTTGTATAGATCTCATTGATATAAGGTTTTGTGCTGTGTTTTTTTGACGTTCCAAGAAGGAAACTTTGGTTTATTCCGGTAAGGACTCACCCAAAGCAGCAAGGAACTCATGGCAGCCGGGTAATCTCCAGAGCTGCACACTTATGGACACTTGAATAGGAACCAATGAAAAGTCTTGGTCTTTGTCACCTGACTGCAACTGCACCAGTACTTGGTTAAGCTTTAAGAAAAAAGGATTTCATATTTGTAAGCAGTGATGACAAAATAGATTGCTTATTGCTTATTCCTTTATCAAAATATCTGCTAGTAGTAGTGCAAGTATCATGACACATTTTAGAACAGATTCATAGATTGTACAACAGATTAGCATCACTCATGTTCATTCACGCAAGGATATGTTATGATTTCGTTTCCATTTCTGACATATGTCCCATATGTGGATCTGAGAGTATATAACAGTGACATACAGGGTCTCGCTCAACAAAATCCAAGGGTTCTCAACATGGGTAACCTCCTCCTGTGCCTGTCTTTCCCACATTACACTTGTTTCCACTTACCATTCCCACCGTGCTTTTAACCGCCTTTGTGTGGTGGGTATCGGAAAAGAGGAAACAAGAGTTTTAATTGTGTTCACTGAGAGTCTGATGCTGACCTTAAACACTGCACATTTAAGCACGCCAATGCCAGCTAAAATCTACAAGTAGGTACACAGCTCAGGTTAGGGGCTAAAATCAATCAATGCCCATATGAAAATGTAGTACAAAAAACGGAATGTTGTGGATCCATTTTATAGAAACACGGTAAGAAACACACAGAGATGTGAATGTTCTGGTGTATACCTTGGTAATGAGCTGTTCTCCGGCCTCGGACACCGTCACCAGTTTACAAAGAGCCAGGAGAGCAGAGGGAGGAAGACCTGAGTATATGCAGAATGATGATCAAAAACATTAATAAGTGATCCAAGATGTACTATATTGATTATGAAATTAAACAAGTAATTTCCCCAAAAAAGAAGAAATTCTGTTAAATTAAAATCTAAAATCATAAGAATTATAAAATGTATGTGATGACAGATTATCATTTGGTGAACAAAATACAAAATTCTCCAATACTTAACAAAAAATGTAAATAAAAATGGGAAATGGCTAACACCTTTGGCTAAGCCTTATTTATTTAATCAATGTTCATGAAGATTAACATTGGGTTTAAAAAAACATAGACGCAAAAGACCTCTTCTCATCTTCAAGTTGTGCAATTCAATTCAGTTCTGTAAGTTGCAGTTTATATGACAACATAAATGACATAACATTTATATGCCACCTCTGGAAAGTAAACACATTTTTTGATATAACTACAAGGCAGGGCATACACCTTATTATTTACAATCTCATTGAGTTTGTTAAGAATGCTGAACAACAGGCAAAAACCAACCCAAGTAGCATCTGTGAAACTTTAGTGGCCTCTAGTGTTATATTACAGACAGTTCACTTATTCCATCGATCAACCTTAACTAGCGGGACCTAGTTATGGTTGATCGATGGAATAAGTTCTGTATTGGAATATATAATCCTGGACAGACTGTTGTATATTTATATATTTTTCATCAACATAATTCTCAATTGCAGAGCAAATGGGTACCAAGCAGGGACTGTAGAGTTATGCTGCACTGTTGTAGCCGGTCCCCAGGGTCGGAGGTAGGGAAAAACACTGCAGCAGGGAGACTGGCACCATTAGCAGAACAGTCGAGTCTGAAGCCCACTGCCGACAGGAGGGCCTGCCAGCCAGGGACACCACCCGCCTTGTGGAGAAGAGAGAAACTGTTTGAACATGAGTCTACATGAGGCTGAGCCACAGACAAACTAGGGTAGGCACACACACACACACACACACACACACACACACACACAAAAACAGACCTTGTTCTCTATGCTTTGCTGCGACGTATACATTGGGTTACACTGGCCACTCTGGATACGCTGCAAAGACTTCTCGACCTGCGAGGGAGGTTTGTAAGATAGACATAACACAATGTACAATGGTCTTTAAACATTAGAATATTTTTTTGCAGTTGTCATCTCAGACATTGATTATGATTGATGTATGCAAAGCACTTAAAAGCCTGATGGTTTCTTACCAGGTGTAAGACAACCCTTAGGGCATCCCTTGCCCTCTCTGGGTGTTGAAGCATCTCTACCAGGGCTTGGCCAACCAGAGACTTGGGGCTGTTTAACTTCACATCACTGCCGATCAGCATGTAGCCTGAAGATGAACATATATCAGCATTTAATCAGAATCAGAAACAGAAGCAGTTCATTTATGCCACAGACATTTACATTTACTAGGAATTTGCTCTGGTGAGGTTTGGTTTTACAGACAATCAGAGGTGGATCTACGGATGGGCCTGGATGTGTGCAGGCCAACACAAATTGGGGGCTTGCCCACCCTATCACGCCCAGAAAAATAAATGTTAATCAGTGAGTGATCATCACAGACAGAACATGCTAGGGGTTTCACCAACTATCAACTACTATAACCACTAGTCAGCGCTGTTTACAGCAGTCACCGACCAGATTTACAATAATTATTTTATTTGTAAAATAATTGATTAAAATATGTGTAGGCACTGGATTGAACACTCTTGATTGGTAATGCCTGGAGTCAGCAGGCGCAGGCTGGTGAAGTCAGGTTGAAGGCGACGTTTTGTTGAGAAATAAATGATGATGGATTCCTGACATCACCAGCCTACATCTCCTCACTCCAGGCATTCCCAGTAGAAGACTGTTCAATCCAGCGGCTGCATATATATTTACATTTACGTCTTAATTTAGCTATGTAGTATTAAAAAACAATAATACCAGTGTTATTACACATAACTGCACATATATATATTGCTCTATAAATATTTTGTTGATGGTGTGTGTGTGTGTGTAGGTGGGTTTATTATTAAACATCATTAAACCACTCAAGTAGATTCTGATCAATCTATGGTCTATGTGTCGGCGTGGCCTCACCCGCCCAGTTGGAAGGGTGGGAGAGGTGCTTGCTGCTCTGCAGTGTCTTCATGGCTTCTGTCAGAGCCTCGCTGACTTTAGTCCCGTTGAGAAGAGCTGTGTAGAATGTGTGTGTGAACACTCTGGAGGCCTCTACCGGCACAGGCCACAGGGACACGCAGACGCACTGGACCCCTGCTGCCAATAGGGCCCGAGTCAAACCTATAACGCCATCGGCCGATATCCTGCCGCTAGACTCTGAGTACAGCCTGGGAGAGGGACCAGGAGGTGAGGGGCTCAGATTTATACAAATTTTATCCATTTTATTCATACAATAAACTAGATTAGTCATACCTCAAAACCACCAATTTCACATTGAGGCACAGGTCCAGGATATCAGCAGCGGTAAGAAGGAAGTCCTGAAGCGGTGGACTATCGCAAACACTTTCCATCTCACATACGCTGTCTCCATCTTCACTTTTGTTTGTAGCCTGCAGTCTTTCTGGACTGCTGTGACTCTTTGTATACAAGGCTTTGGCTCTGCCTTCCCGATTTACAGTCGCGCTCGGAGAAGAGCCCCCCCACGGGGCCTTTTCCCTGGGTCTGCTTCCTCCTTCCTCCCTCTGGGAATTTACTTGGCTGGGAGCGAGAACCAAAGCAGCCAACTTCCACGACACATGAGTTGCAAAGTGGACGCACTCCGCTTGCGCTAGGGCTGCCAGAACACGTTCCTTGGTGGCAGAAGCTCCGGTCAAAGGAAGACATCCTAGCTGTTCCCCTAGCCAAAGGGCTTCTTCTTGGGCAGAGGGGAGAGGCCCCCAGAGCCAGCGCTCCATGACATTAGGGGGCAGACGGGGAGCCCCCACCACGGCCGCCATTGAACCTCCGTCTGAGCACAACAAGGGACCCCCGCGGCGAGGATGGGACTGTAGGTTAAAAAAGGTCAGATTCATTAAAAATTGTGTCTTTGAGACTCTAATTCATATTTTACGGACGCGTGTCACAACCTTGCATGGGGCTCCCAGGCTGACGAGGGAGGGGACAGAAATGAGGCTGAACCTTTCGTACAGGTACTCGTTGGAAGAGCTGCCTTTTAGCAAGGCAAACGGAATCAGGTAGAGCTCTCCCTCCAGCACCAACACCAGCTCCCTGTGTCTGCCCACGGAGCTGCTGCTGTGCATCAGGCCCTGATGGGGAAGACACAGGGAGAGGGTGACCACATGTTAATCATGAAGAAAGGACGTTTCCAAACCTGTGGCACACACACACACCCACATACCCCCTCCATAGGTGCTATGAGTAGGTCATAAAGGGCCCGTAATGGAGGTTTGCCAACTTGGCTTGTTCTGCAGGCAAGAGAGGATGAGCTCTCTCTCGCTGGAGACACTGTGGCACTGTACAGGCTGGCCATACTTTGGCAGCTCCTAAAGAGAGAGAGAGAGAGCGACAGACACACAGACAAACAGACACACAGACACACACACACACACACACACACACACACTTATTTATGGCACATTTTACTTCTCAGTTGATGTATCCACCTTGTTTGCCTGTTTACCTGTTAAAAAGGCTGTTTCTGGAAACCATACGCAGGTAGCCAGTGGGGTCAGTAGTCGAGGTGAGTTGGCTGTTTGTCTCCTCAAACTGCTGCTGTAACACATCTCCTGCTTCACTCTCTGTCTCACTGCCAGAACAGTACCTAGGTGCAGGCAGAGAGACGTGCGAGGCACGCAGGGCGAACAGTATGGGTCAGCAAAGCAACATAGATGTCATTTGCAAAGTAACCTTCTAGTGCCAACTAATGCCGCAGCATAACCATGGGAACCAAAACTGCAGAGTTCTTACAGCTTTCATCTGGTGAAAAGCTTAATGGAAATCTGAACAATACATACAGATCCACAGATTTATAATCCCCATCGAGGAGCAATCGTACCTGCTGTACTGGATGTCCACTCCGAGAGCCTCTCTAGCGTTGGATATGTACTGCTCGAGGGATCGTGGTCCTCCAAAAGCCCTTACCCCATGGGGGCTGCCTCCCTCCTCCTGGAACTCGGATGTCTCCCCACCGTTTTCTCCGAGATACACATCGTTGAACTTAACAATACCTGCATTAGGATTATATGAAGAAAATTCAGTGTGTAATATATTCATTATACAGTAGACTGTATTGTGATTAAGGGCTATACGAATAAACTTGACTTGTTTGTGGCTGTGTGTGCTTTTCAGTCCATTCAGTCCACCCATTCCCTCTATATATTTTATATATTAATATATACATTATCTGTGTGTACCTGTCCCTGGAGACAGTAGCCAGCTGTACAGATACCCCCCTGCTAGAGAGAAGTAGAGAACCAAAGCTCTCTGGCTGCTGACCACATCAAGGATGTGCTCTACAGTGACCGGGGTGTAAGAGTCAGAGTTTGTGGCTTGTGCAGAGCCCGTCTGACGCTCCACCAGGAGATCGGCAAAGGCACGTGTACGACCTCGTTCTGCTATGGCCAGAGCTTCGTCATGACGGCCTGACGGAGAAAGAAAAAAAATCCAACGTTCGTTGCAACGTAATGTGAGTGGGAAAGCGCCAAGATAACGAGTGGTAGTTAGAAAAGGTGAAAAGAAAAAAGAACTGTAAGTAGAGTGTGAGTAAATACTGAGTAAAAACAAATATTAATTAACACATTTAGGTAGAAGGTGAAACAAATTGAAGACAGTTATTTTAATGAAAGTTGATAGTGCTTACAGAGAGAGATGTGTTGTGTTACCTAGGCTAACAAGGACTCTCTGGAGAGCCTGGTATGAGCTGGTTTGCAGATCAAACAGAGAGAGCTTGTAATCCATACTGTGCTGGATCTCATGGCGAATTGTCTCAAATAACATGGACGCTCTGTACAACTACAATAAATAGGGGGAAAAAACCTGTCATACTCTTCACAACACAGTCAATGAACTATTAGATTACAAAATATTGAACACATTGATGAATTCAGCAAGTTGTTAAGAGATAATGATATTTCTTTGGCCACAAGGTGGCAGTAAGACCCATTTTAAAAAGTTGTGATTGCTTTGAATACTTCCGGCCTCTTTTTTAAAGAGGGATCTTAATATATAACGGGTAATTACACCTTCAAATCATCACCCCAGATAATATATATACATAGATTCAACACAACATCGTGGCAGAAAGATTTGTAAAGATGATATTTCCTGGGAGAATCGGTAAGGTCTTAAAAGAGCCAAAGGTGAACACCGGGGCTGGTTCATTGATAACTTTAACCTGGATTGCTAGAAAAACTCACAACTGGGTTGCACTTATAAATACCTGGTGCTGTGCTTCTTCTAGGTTTCCACTGGCCCACAAAGACAGGCCGAGCCGGTGGCGTATCTTAGCTTCATCTTCCTTCCTACCAACCTGCTCGGCCAGACGCAGGCCTAAGGGGAAGAAGAAGATATACGATTAGGGGCGACGGTAATGCAGGAGGTAGAGCGGGTCATCCAGTAATCATAGGGTTCCTGGTTCAATCTCCGGCTCCTCCTGGCAGCACGTTGACGTGTCCCTGAGCAAGACACTGAACCCCTAACTGCTCTCCTTGAGCAGGTGTTTCGCCTTGCACGGTTGCCGCCGCTGCGTGATGTGAGGCATGCACTGGAAAGAGCTTTGAGTGGTCGCAACATTAGAAAAGCGCGATATAAAATTCAGTCCTTTACCATATACCGTATATACATCTGTGTGTGTGTTTATTTATTTAGAAAGGCAGGCAGAGAGGGAAAGAGGAACAGACAACATACAGTTTAGGTTGGCATGGAAGACATTTTTGATACGCGTTGAAGCTTCAGTCTTTTGTCTTTTATTTGTTATTTGTTATTTGTCTTGATCGCCTTATTTTGCAAACTCGATTCCAAATTCATAGCTTCTGCTTGCCCCCTTTCACTCCAACTGTTTTGTCTCCCCTGCTGTGAAGAAGCTGGCAAGGTCTTAGTTCTCATTACGTTTTTTTGTTTCCGAGAAAACTCCTCAAACATTATGTACTGATTCACGCCTGTCCTCTCTGCCTCGCTGTGTGATGTTCTCGATCTGGGTTTCTCTCTTCCAATAAACGAGACTTAATTGGAGCCACCGAGCCAATGCCCCCCCCAGGTTTTGTCCTCGATACAATACCACAAAGTAATTTGCCTCATTTGTTATATTTCCTGTTCCCTGCGAAGTTAATGATCAATTTACATCTAAAGAATCTGTGACTTCAGCGACCGTGTTTCAGGGGGTTAATGAGGCTAAATGGAAAGAAGTGAAACAAATCCCTTATAATATTCATTGAAATCAGATTGGATTATCACTTCTGTCAGCCTTTCGTGTGACTTTGAAGGAGAGAAAAGAGATAGAGAGAGCAACAGAAGTAGAGCCAGAAAGACGGAGCATTCATCGGACTGTGTGTGTGTGTGTGTGTGTGTGTGTGTGTGTGTTTGTGTGTATTAGTAAGTCGAAGTGTAAATAGAACAGGATAGAAGAATAAAGCAGGATTATTAAAAGTATGCAGTTGTACAACAGAGAAAGGGAGAAAAAAACCTCTGTATATGTCTGTGTGTGTACTGTGCGCACATTTTTTGACACACATTTCACAGAGAAGGAAGTCGAGTCAAACAGGATTATTGACAAGAGGCTGCCGAGGGCACACACTGATCTTTTGATAACCGGAGTCAGAAATCTTGATTACCTTTCATGCTTTTTGCTTCCAGTGGGTTTTGGAAATAGAACCCATAATATTCCCATGTCACACAAACAAAATAACATACCCACAGATATATGAAAGTCTATGCTAGAGCCAATGTCTAAGTCAAGTATCTGTATCTGACTGCTGCGGGAGCTATAACTGCAGTAATTTGCAATTTATTTATTTATTTATTAACTAATTTATTATTATTGTTGTTGTTTTTGTTCGGATCCATTATCACTCATCAATGTGTCTGGGGCTCAGACACCATCGAACCCACGGACGCAAATGAATAAGATTTGTATTCGAGGCAGTCCACACACGTTGTGGTCCAAGTTTGATCCACATCGGACTACATTTGTAGAAGGAATTAGTAAGAAAATTGTGTTTTTCTCATCTCTTAGAGCGATACTAGAAAGTTACGTGAAAACACTGCAGACTACTGATTGGTCAAAGAGAATAGTCACTGCGTCACTGCGTCATCATTGTACGACACAGCACGTCTGGAGCCAACTTGCAAAACACACAGCGGCTGCTCGCCGATCAGATATGTTTCATTCAATTCGGAAATACATTTACGATAAAAAAAAACACGTTATTATTGGTTTTGGTTGGAGAAACGGGGAACGCGGATGTGCGTGCGTTTTTACAAAAGTTAAAAATATAGGACATTTACAGGAAAATATTTAAATGAGAGGACAGCAGGAGAGAATGGTAAAATACGGGAGAATCCCGGTGAAAACCGGAGGGTTGATAGAGATGTGATTGACGTCAAATAGGGGCCAGTCCCAATCTGGGAGGTCCCTGATTATGTTCCGGCAGGATCCGGGACAAATTAAGCCCTGGTTATACTGTATGTCATCTTGAATTGTATTTAGTTATGACATTAACCATAATAAATGATTCAGTATTGCGAATGGGGCTTGTACATTGTTTCCTCAAACAAATCACATCGTAACACCGACTAACCCGGACCCCATACATTGCTGCTTGCAGCTATATTTATTATTATTATTATTATTATTATTATTATTATTATTATTATTATTATTATTATTATTATTGTCACTAGTAGTAGTATTGTTGTTTGTACCCTTTATTAGTAGTCATAATAATAACAATATAATAATAAAATAATAATAATAAATATAGATTCAGGCAGCAATGCACGGTCCAGGTTAGTCGCTTAGTCACAAATGACAGTTTTCAGACTTCCTGTGAAACGCAACATCATATCCTATCGAGCCAAATTACAATTTTCCGAGTTCCCATGGAACACAGCATCAGCTCCCTCTCATCTCGATCCAGTGCAGATCTGGAGCAAAGCAACCAATACACACCAATAGAGTCTAGACCGCAGCTCACGGCACACGTCGGTCGCCCCATGAGAAAGCCCCCCCAGAGTCACAACCTGCACATACAGTATATAACAAATTGGATGATCATGTCACAAAACCCCCGCTCCAACAACCCAGCCGGCTCCACTACCACAGCTCTGCCAACATTCGGCTTCTTCCGGTAGATTGGCAACATTTTTTTCATTAATTCTTGCTCCAAATATAGATCGACGAAGAACAAACTTGCACCACAAGATGTCTGAACTGCCCCAAATCCAACAACGTGTCATTCATGTTCGTGGGATCGGCGATTTCTGTGCGCCAGACACTTTTAGCTGGAAAATTTGAGAAAAATAATAATAAAAATTTGAACAAAAACAATAGGGTTCCAGTCCTGCGGGATGGACCCCTATTAATAATAATAATAATAATAATAATAATCATTAATAACAACAACAACAATTTACTGTTTCCAAGGTTGATCGCTGACAACTACACCTAATATATGCAACAAATATACTGTACACATTATAGTAAATACACAGTATACGGCCATTCTATAAAGTGTCTCTCTACCTTCTTGCAGGTACATCACAGCCTGTGCAAAGTTTTGGAGTGCATGGTGCGTCCTCCCCAGGCTCCCATAGGCCACTGTCTTGGCTACGAGGTCGCTTGTCTGCGCTGCGACGCTCAGATGCTGCTCCTGGAAGAACACGGCTCTTTCAAAATTTCCGAGAGCCTCGTGGGTCAGGCCAAGGTTTCCGTAAGCCAGGCCCTGGCTCCTCCCACATCCGATCATCTCCGCTATATCCAGCGCCCTCTGGTGCCACTAGAGGGACGGTTGAGTCAGTCAATTGACAAACGGAGAGAAGGGTCAACGTCTCACTGGAACCGTTATCTATATGATAAATATGTACTGACCTGTAACGCCGTCTCATTGTCTCCCATCATCTGGTAAACTCCTCCCAAGGCTCCACTAGCCTCGCCTTCAAGTGATTTGTCCTAAACGTAAATCTTGAATCAAACACAAGTTTCTTTGCACAATAACTCTTAGCTCTCTTACAACTCTTAAATAAGTATTGCAACAATCAGTATTGCAAAATATGGATTTAAGCAGGAATCATTAAGATGGCAGTCCTTACCCCTGCTGTGCGTGCAATGTTAAGCTGATGCTCCAGGCAGGACAGGGCCTGCTCGTAGCTGCCAAGCTGGCTGTGTAAAGTGCCCAGTTCTCCATAAGCTTGAGCCTTCCCGCCTCCTTCTCCGCCCAGCTCATGCGCCACCACCAGCCGCTTCTCAAAACACACCAGCGCTTGCTGGAGATTACCCATGCACCTGAGAACACGGGGGGGAGGAGGAAGGGGGCAGTCAGGGCTTTAACAGACTTACTTTATTTTTGTGTTATGAGGGGAGTGAAAATCACTTTGGAAAATGCATTTTTAGAAACAGACTATAAGATAAAGTTAGAATGTTCAATTCATAGAGCGCTTTCCATTGTGTTACATAACACTGTAATTAAGTGAATGTTGTTGTAAAATAAATTAGACCGGGATGTGTCTTCTTTTCCATTGCAGTAATTTGAAGAAAACTTCAAGAAAGGTTTATAATAATAGAAGATTTGTTTTCGCAGTTTTAAAAGGCTGTGGCTGCTTAGATAGTCTTGAGTACAACTGTAAATGTCGACATTGCCTGTGTTATTTGGTATAAATCAATGGCTACTCATTGTTTCCTTGTTCACTGTCTCGGGAACAGCCCAAACAAACCTAATAGAGACATAATGGAAAATAATCATCCAGGCCTTGTTCCAACATTGAGGTAGCTTATAATTAAAATCATTTTTGAAGCCTCGTGTCCTTCCCTAGACAAGAGCAATCCTAATTTGGCCGTGAAATGAGCACTTTCCAAGTCAGATGTAAGGCAATCCAACCTCAAGGGGTGTAGTATATTTGACTTCATTCATTCAAATTTTTCATGCCACCATGACAAAATACCTAAAAAACAACAAACAAACAAAAAACTCGAGCACACATAAATCAGGATGTGTTAAGTATGTACAAATTGCTCTTAAAAGAGGTTTAAAGGGATACAACAATGCTTGGTTTTTGCTGTATTGTGGCAGCAGCTCGGTAGAGGAGCTGTCCATTGGGTTAGAGGTTTGATTCCCTGACTCTTCCCAGCTAAAGATGTTGAGGTGTCATAAAAGCAAGACACCTCACGAGGGTTGCCGTGGTTAATGGTGTTACCTGTGCTACAGTGTTAGGGCATACACAGATGACATTACTTGCCCTCCGCCCCCATCATTTAGCTTTTTCTTTTAATAGAAATACAACCCATTTTGTTAATTTTTGTGTATCAGCGCCCACGTTAATCAAATAACAGCAACAAAAAAACTTGATCCCTGTTGCCATCTCTGTGCGTACACTTGGTGAATGAGTCATTAGCTGGTGGCTAAGAGAGGGCTGTATAAACACAGTCCATTACTATAAACATTTTTCTCTGCGATGCAACAAATGCAAAGACAATCTAATTGTCACAGTTGTCATAATTATAATTACCTGTGGGCATTGCCGAGTCCTTTGTAAGCTTTCTCCTGATCTTGCACATGGATAAGACTTTGGGCCACAGTCAGGTACCTCTCATAGTATTGAACAGCCTCCTCATAATCTCCTAGGGCGTCATAGCAGTCGGCTAGGTTCCCGTAAGCTCTGCCTCTGTCCAGCATGCTCTCAGTCCCGCTCAGCTGCTGCAGCATGGCCAGCTGCTGCTCCAGGTAGCCAATGGCTTCCTCAAACAACCCCATATTCATCTTGGTTATTCCCATATTGCCGTGGACTTTGGCTTCCAACCGAGCGTCCCTGAGCCCTTGCGCCAGAACCAGCTGGGCCTCATAGCACTCGAAGGTTGTAGTGTAGTCCCCCAGACCCATGTGGACCGCAGCCAGGCGGCCCAGGGCACAGCACTCCCCCTGCTGGTCATTTAACTCTCTGCGGATGGTCAGCTCCTGGCTGTGAAAGGACAACGCTGTATCCAGCTGGAAGAGGAGTCTGAAAGATCGTGGAAGGGGTGAGGAGAGGTGGAAAAAACATCACGATGACTGGAGAATGACCAGAAAGGAATATCTTTGCAAATGACAAAACTAATACCTGTGAGATGATCCAAGTGCTAAATAAGCGTCGGCCTCCATCTTCAGATTTTGCTGCTTCTGGGCAAGGGAAAGCTGTTGTTGGTAGAATCGTACTGCTCCAGGAAGGTCCCCGCGACAGGCGCACACATCCCCAAGATTTCCTAGGGCTCGGAAAACAGCCTGTAAACAAATATATTTACAAGAAAATAAATGACTGCTAAAGTTCTGCACTTATCAAGCCTAAATTCTGCGATGCTGAACTCCGCATTAATAAGTGACCTGAGCGTTATCCAAGGCTTGTGCCAGTGAAAGCAGGTATCTCTGGCACTCCTCTGCCTTGCTGTACTCCCCCAGGGCTTTATGGGCTAGACCCAAGTTGCAGTAGGCTTTTGCCTGTGAAAGCTTGTCATGGAGGTCCTTAGCCAAGGCCAGGTCTTGTTCATAATACCTAGGTAAAACAAAAATAAAAGTTTCAACTTGGGTGAACACGGCTAACATACTGACTTATTCATCTCTTGCAATATTCCTAAAAAATAAGAGCAAACAAAGTAAGATTGTTTTTTTATTCTGAAAGTGAGAAGTTGCCCCCCTTGCTTCGTTGGTTTAAGAAATGTTATTTGCTTTAATTTAGATTTAACAAATTTATATATATATCAATATATAATGGGAGCAATGGTAGATTACATTTATAAGAACAGTATGTGATTATTATATGTCTTCTCTGACCTGACAGCATCTTGATATTGTCCAAGACAGAAGTGAGCGTAGCCCAGGTTGTGGCAAACCTTGCCCTCTCCTTCTAGGTCCTGCAAGCCTGGGGCCAGAGTCAAATACTGCTGGTAATATGGCACCGCCTGGGCATACTCCCCTCTCCAACTGTGGAAGTTACCTAAATTACCTGGAAAATAATAGAATCCAGAGCAAGGAGAAGATTAAGAAGATCATTCTTAATCAAAACCAGAATCAATTTTATGTGCTACAAATTAAAAGACCAGAGATCTGACTCAGTTAACTGGCGCAAATCGGCACAAGTAAAAACTAAAGATGGAATAAATATATCAATTTTAAGGTCAGAACTTACTTCCTTGAAATAAATGTATTCCAAGGAAGTAACATCACCAGACAGGTGATGGTCGTTACAGCATAACTCCAATATGTGTCTGAGTCTGTGAAAGATAATATTTTGATATATTTTTATAACAAACCATCCTATGGTAGGATCTTTGAGCGCCATCGTTTTTTATGTCAGTCCTGTAAATCTCCACTCTATTGTTGATCAGAGCCTCATTCTGTCTTACCAAGCGCTCTTGCCGCACTTTGTGCATCACAGAGATCTCTAGCGATGGTGAGGTGGTGCAGGTAGTGCTGCAGAGCTCGGTCGTGAGCGCCCAGAGCCTGATAGGCAACAGCAAGGTTACCGTGTGTCGAGGCCTGGGATGGGCGGTCATTCACCTGCCAGTCGTTCCAAAAAAAACCAACTAATTATTTTCAGTTTTTTTAACATGAATGCAGGACTTTACAGGGCAGTATGTGCGTGCGTGCATGTCGGTGTTTCCCACCTCCAGCGAGATCTGTAGTTCTTGCCGATGGTATCGTACAGCTTGGTCATAGAGACCCAAGGCGTTGTAGGCATTGCCCATGTTACCGTAGGCCCTCCCCTGGGCAGCGTAGTCACCCAGCTCCTGAGCTAGAGACAGGTGGATCTTATGGAGCTTTAGCGCTGCCTCATACTCGCCTTTCATTTGGTGTATGATGCCTGGAGGATAGAAAATGGAGAGAAATACACAATTTATTGGTAGCGACATCCAAGAAAGCAAGTGAAGACATAGCGATAATAAACTGCTCTCTGTGGGAGTGATCTTTAACACTAACACGAGGTTAGCGTGGTCAAATTCAAAGCCATGATTTGGCTCCTTCCATCCTCACATAAAATGCATATACACCATATAACAAGGAAGAGGG
>NC_137204.1:9726273-9776273 GCF_960531495.2 Zeus faber
GAAAACTTTTCTAAATGTACTATATCATTAATGAATGGCTTTAACAATCAAATATTATAACAAATGCCCCTAGCGTTAGACAAGCTGCACCATTTAAGAATATAGATCCTGCAAGAATAAATACAAGAAAGACGGATGACTGAGTATTGTAGTCTTTAGTTTTGAATGACTACAACGAATGATGGATCTGATTATTTTGTGATTATTGGCTTAGCACTCAATAAGTACTTATTTTACAATGTCAGCTGCATTACCTTGGCTATGTCCAAATGCTGTTCGTGGCATTGGACGGCATTGGTAAAGTCTCCCAGTGCGGTATACACGGCGCCCATGTTGCCCAGCTGGCGAGCCTCTGAGAGCTGGCACTGTGTTTGTCTCGCTAACAGCACACACTGTTTATGGCTGGCCAGAGCATTGGGGTAGTCACCTATAGCGGTATACACGTGACCCAAACTGCTGAGAGCGCCAGAGGCAGCCTGGGAGGAAACAAATAAAGACGAAACAAGAGTTTGGTTACTTTCCAGGGTCACTTGGCTGATGGCGCATTCAGACACACACTTATCCGCATACACAGGTATACAGAGAAGAAACACATATACAAAAATAGACTACCTCTGTCTCCTGCACTCACAAATGTACATGAACACGTAGATAGATCGATAGATAGACAGATAGATAGATAGACAGATAGATAGATACTGTAGATAATTATTGTTCCGCAGAGGGAAATTGGATTGTTACAGCAGCACACACTAAAAACAAAAGGTAATAATAATAAAGAAATAATAAAATAAAGAAGGAATATAAACAAACGGCCATGTGCAATAAATCAAAGAAAAAAAAAAATTTAAAATTAAAATTTGGCAATATACAATAAACCTGAAGTCAACAATAAGCGACGAAAACAATTAACAAAAAAATCACAATACACAATAAAATAAGCCTACAAATAAACAATAAACAATTCAAATAATAACGTACAAATCAACAATAAACAATATTAGGTAATTAAAAAGTAGGCTTGGGCAGATTTCCCATTAAATCGTCTATCGGCAATCGACTCCATCCATTGACATTGATGACAGACGATTCGGGAATCGTCATCGGGGCATTGAAACGGTGTAAGTGCAGTTTGCCGTGTTCTGAAACCGGAGCAGATAGGGAGAGAGGGGTCGGAGGCTCTCCCCCTCTATACCTTCAGAGCTGTCGAGTAACCAGTGATTGGATCTCACTTCGCCGCTCTACATTCAGTGCAGTGCAGAGACGTGAAGAGGGATCCCCAGCTCTGGTTCTAGGCATTTTGGCACTCTTGAGCAAATGGAGCAGCAGGGTGGAGCGCAGTTCAAGCCTGAGATGGTGCGCATCGAGACGCCCGTGATCTGCGCTCCCCGGTGCGCACATCGCAGGTGTGCAGAGGACACATGAATATACTGTATCTTGCACAGACAATACCCTACATCGATGCCCATTAATGCTTAAAAAAACCCCTGAATGATTAAGACAGCACAGGTATCCTCCGCGATTATAATATAGCAGTATATAACATAATCTCATAGAGAAAGATTTTGATTTATTTTGTTTCCTTAGTTTCTGACTTGTGTGGAAAATGAAAAACATAAACATAGCTCAGAAAATTGGAGAAGTTTTTTTGTTTTTTTTGTTTCTCCTCCAGACAGCGGTGTGTGCCGGATCCCATACCTGTCTTTTTTTTCCATTTGTTTCCTACATAAGTTTTTTTAAACACAACTGAGTTAAGGGACTGTCGGGACACGTCTCCTCGTTGCTTTCCATTGCTATGCGACTTCATTTTGTAAAAACTAGATAGTTTTGTGTAAATACTTTTCTTGTAAATAATAAATCCTGCACTTCTGTAATCACTTCTGAACGCCAAAAATTCAGGCCATAGAGGGTAAATGTAAAATTAACAAAATAAACAATAAAAGTTGGCAAGTTAGACCTCCTGAAGTTATTATTCTACAGCTCTCTACTATTCTCAAACTTTTTTTTAATCGTGTACTGGCACCATTGTGAGAAAAAAAAGTACATAAATTATGTATGTCAAATGTGTTTTTTTATAACCAATATTTTTTCCCAAAGTACCCCTAGGGGTACGAGTACCCCCATTGGAAAAACACTGCTCTACGACATAAAACAATGGATGTTTTTGTTGCTGTCTTCACGTCTTTTCGGAGTACAGTGGTACCTCGACTTACGACTGTAATTTGTTCTATAAGAACGGTTGTATGTTAAAACAGTCGTATGTCGAAGCAGTTTTTTTCCATATACACAATGCTCATATTTTTCTATGATTTCCTTCTTAGTTTCAATGGGAATCATTGCCTTTTTCTTTTTCCCATCATCCTTCTTCTTAGGATTCATCATGATGGGTGAAAATAAACAAAATACACAGCACAAACACAGTAAATATGAAAAAAAAATCGATAAGCCACGAACTACGTGCACACACGATGTAGGTCGCCCACAGACTGACTGCTGACTGCAAATTTCCACGGTCATATCTCTTACAAATTTTCGTGACTATTGCTACTCGTATCTTGGATTAGTCGTAAGTAGATGCAGTCGTAAGTCGAGGTACCATTGTATTGGAGAGAATGTATCCTTGAAAAACAAATCACACACGCACGCACGCACGCACACACACACACACACACACACACACACACACACACACACACACACACACACACCGAGAATGTGTAAAAAAACATGCAGACAGGACCTGGGATGGGAATCAAACGCTGGTCCCGATACAATGAGAATACAACACTACCTACAGCTGTTTTTTAGAAAGCTTCATGTAAATTGGAACTATACACGCAAATGTAAAAAAAAACCAATAAGGCCAATGACATTTGATAAGACATTTGATTTTTGTTAGATTTTGACATTTTATTAGATTGCTTCATATCTAAGGATTAGTTGAACATTATCAAAAGCTTGAGGTAAATGGCGCTATTGCTGTGATAAAATTGCATTATGAAATGAAATGAAAGAGCTCCAAAAACGGCATTATGAAATGAAAAAACCTCCAAAACAAAACAAACATCAAAGGTCCCGACCGGTGTCAGTAAGAACCCCTCCAAACACAGACACTAATTAAAATGCTGATTTAACCAGCTAAAACCCACGCTGAGAAACTGAGAGGGCAGGAGACAGGGACCTGGGAAGGGAAGAATGAATAATTTTAAATAGTTTTATTGAAACGCGTTCCTCACTCAATTATCATCCCTTTATGCTCTCTTGGTCTGTGTACGGCTTTGATGTTCAGGGGAGTCAATTCAAAAAAGAACAGCACATCCGCTCAGCCCCATAGCGATGATGACGACAGTGGCGATGGTGTGAGTGTATGAATGCCTCTGTGCACTTGCTATATTTTTCCTACAGTATAAATATGTGTTGAGAATCGGATGAGGATGAGGACGGCCTCTTTGTCTTGACACAGGGTTACATATTGTTTAGTGTTTCCCTGATACACAAATAAACACATGAACTTGAACTTGAACTTGATGTAGCCAAGTACCGTCGGATATAGGGGGGAATTAGTTCAATGATTTTCAACACTGACAAACAAACAGAATGTCTCCCTCTCTCCCTCCCTAACATGAAAAAAGGAATATAGCATTCATTCAGACACAAAGGTACACGCACACACACACACACACACACACACACACACACACACACACACACACACACACACACACACACAGGTACCACCACTCCTTATAACTGTTGTGCATGAATGTGTGTTGAACTCTGTATCTGTAAAAATTCCAAAATGTTAAAATTCCACTGTTAGAGAACAACAGTGTGGACTGGATACCGCACAGTCCGTTGAATCTGCAGTATTCATGTTGATAAATATTTGTGTGCACAACTTGACAAAATATTACAAGAATGAGGAATATTTAGGCTACGTTCACACTTGCAAGCCTTAGTGCGCTGTTGCTCAGATCAAATTTTTTTGTTTGGCTCTTCACATTATTTTTTAAAAAATGCGGCCAATATCATTGGCCGCATTTTTTATGATTCCGGTGTGAACGGGTCAAGGCCCTGAACTGACCCGCATGCGCAGGAGTAACAATGACGTCACACGCAGCACGCTGTCGCACGCTGTCGCACGCGTCATCAAGTCAGAAGTCAGCAAGAACTTCTTCTTGAGGTAGAATTAAACCTACATTGAAAAACTGAACCTCAAGGCACTTTCTACACCACATGAACTACGCAAACACATTGCATGCGACCATACAGGTATGCACGCACACACACACACACACACACACACACACACAAAACCTACTTCTCTCTCCTTGAGCTTCATGGCGAGCACTAACTGGTGTCTGTGGTTGGTCAATGCTTCTCTGTAATTGCCTTTGGAGAAATAGGCAGAACCAAGATTCCCATGAGCACGGCATTCGCCTGACGGGTCACCTGGGGTAGGGACAGAGATCAGGAAGTTATGGCCTGGCAGCCATTTTTTATTGTGAAGACAAATTGAGTGTGAAGACAAAGGTTCAACGTCGGCACAACAGCTTTGTCCTTTTCCTGGGTTTTCAAACTTACCTAGGGTCTTGGCCACTTCCAGGTCTTGTTGCATGTAGGCCAAACTCTTGTCGGTGTTGCTCAGTGCCCAGTAGGCCGAGCTCAGGGCAGAGAAGACCGACCCTCGCAGCTTTAGTGAGCATGTGCCAATCTTTAGCCCGGACTCCAGCACCACAACCGAGGCCCCGTGGAACCCGTGGGTCAGTAGTTCCTGACCGATCACCGACACCACCACGAATGGACTTTTATCCAGTTTCATCTTCTGTAACTGCTGGTAGGTGGGCTCCAGTGACTCTGTTGAACAGATGCAAGCACACGCATGCACACACAAATACCTTTGAGTGTGTAAACATTAAAATACAAAGAGTTGGGCATGTTTGTCATAGAGTTCAAACATTGACTGCCGTGGAAACCGTGTTGAAATAGTCATAATCAAGTCATTTCTAGCAGATTCAGCAGATGTGAAGATCATTCGAGGTGGAGATGCTTTTGGCCGTCATCTATTTAATTTATTTTTCACGTTCCATAATAACCATAACTGTTGTTGTCATGGTGATTTTTTTTCTGCTGGGGCCAATATAATAGCTTGCTTGATTCATACTCGCACTGCTCTGCTGCAATGCATTCAACACCTGGCGGTCAGTGAGTCCCACGCATGCCTACACTACTCAGTCACCTCCTCCCTCCCCTACTCCCGCAGCCCGCTCAGCTCTACTGAACGGGACTGGTATGCCTCCCACTATAAAACTATACAACCACTCCTGCTAGGTCCATTGCTAGGCCTTATATACAATGTTCAAAGCGTACTGTAGCTAATTCAAATCTAATTACAGTTCTTCTACAGTCCCATACCACTTCCTCCTTATTGCACACACTTGGCTAAGGAAAAATATCATTGATTCTGAGGTTTCTTTAAATGAATATAATTTGTTTTGAATAGACAGAAATGCAAGAGGAGGTCGGATGGCCATTTGTTGCTGATGTTAAGTGTGTCCCCATTACACATGTATTTTGATATGTTATTTTCGAGGGCTTTAATGCGTGATTGGAATGATGAATGAATAGATAGGGGATTTTTTTTAATTTTTATTATTCTTATTTTTGTTTAAAAAAAAAATTACAGTACGGCTTTTTTTGAGATTTTAAATGAATTAACCCCATTTGTCCTTCAATACTTTTGACATACTTCTCATGTGTTAATAAACAACTGACAGTTGTACAAACTGTATGAACCGGACGTTATCTGTAGTGAACATTTTTACGACCCGTCTTTTATCTCATTGGCTAACGACCAGAATGTAACACTGACGAGCGCCGCTGCTGTTTGGCTCTCGACCTATAGAGTTGTGGAAAGCGGCGGCGCTTCATACAGAGGATTTCAAGGTCTTACCCTCCGGTCCAGTAGATACCGATCGTATAGATGGGTCCGGAAGCGACAGAGAGAGGGAGGGAGATAGCGCGAGAGGGAAAGAGAGAGAATCAATGCGCTGCGCGCTACAATGAAATCATTTTACCCATTTTAAATAGTAAAATGAATAGAAAATCAATATGTGGCGGTCAATGTTGATATTTTGATAAAAAAAACAAAACCTTAAAAACACAATTAAAAAAAAGGCAGATGCTTAGGCCCAGTCGGTGGTCAACTTTCAATACACTGGGGGAAACCCTGCACTGCCCCATAGCCTACATTAGGGATACACGACTAAAGAAGGTTCGATCACGAGTTGTTGTCGAGAGAAATTTTGGAAACTTTAATAAGCAGGCCATGATCTTTTTCATAGTGACATTTCAAATACATTAGGAATCCCGGACGTTGATCTAGCACTGGATGATTTTATGAATACCTTCGACTCAGTTGGTTAACAAACATGACTCGTTTAAAAAGCAAAGAACTAAAGATTGGTCTAGTCCTTGGTTCACCTGAATTATCATCTTTGTTCCGCGCATTCTGCACACCTGTTTCCCTATCTGATGGCACCGACGTTGTGCGCGCCAGCGATGCCCGAGCCAACAATACACGCGCCAGAAATGGGGTGTGTATTTTTATTTTACGTTTCCTCATGGAACGAAACAAGTGTGTATGGAACAGTATGGAATGAAACCGTACGTAATGTGGACACTTTCCGTGACTCTCCCCAATCACCCCCTCTCCATGCGTTATGCGCAGAAAATAATCTAACGAGTTTACGAGTCGTGCCCCGTTCCGCCGTGCCCTGTCCCCTCACTGCTTTCAGCTGTTTAATTTGGAGGAGCGGGGCACGGCTCTCCATGTTTCTCTCCGCCATCAGGGCGTACGGAGAGCCGTGTCCGTGTGATTCACACATAAATATATTTATGATTCCCCTTATTTACAATTCCTCACTGAAATGTTATCCCTGTGCATTTTGTGAGCGTATATTTGTTTAATCCTGTTACTGTAATGCACACTGACTGAAAAATAAAAAAAATAAAATAATGACTGCTTGACTTGAAGGAGCTCAGTCAACTGACGGGTTTTCCGACTGATGATTTGACTCATCGATTTTCAGGGGGCAGCCCTAGTCAGCTATTGGTCAGTCACAGCATTTGCTGGTGCATCGATACAGTTGCAACAATAGTACAATGCAGCTACTGCATCGATGCGCACATCAGAAAGGAGTACGTCACAATATATTGCCACATCGATTTATTGAGCACAGCCCTAATATGCACAGTTTTTTATAAACATTTTGCCGGAGCTGGTCACCTTTTTGAAAATGGGAGCGCGGGATCTCTGTACGTACTGTACTTCATGTCCCTCGGTTTTTTCCTCCATCTTCTCACTCCTAATATAGTAACTGGAGCACTTCTTGCGAAATGGAGAAGACATTCTGGACCCTTTCTTTCTCCAGCTCTCCGGCTTGATGATTTCAGAATATATAACACATAATTTAACCATTTTATCAGGTATAATTCTCAAAGTGTGGAAAGTTGCTCACATTACTCCATTGCATAAAGGAAGAGATAAAAGTGATCTTAATAGCTATCATCCCATCTCTAAATTGTCCCGTCTAAAATACTTGAATCAATAGTAAACAATCAACTTGGGATGCCATGGTGAGGAATTTTTCCCACCGATTAATAAATTCATGACAACACCGGTGTTACCGGTAACACACTCCGCTCCGCCCCCTCCATTGTACAATGGGGGAGGCGGAGTGTCCCCATTATGCAGGGGCGTTAATTACACATGGAAGGAGACAGGTCCCGCTCCTGATCTTCTATAGCCTTCTTTCTCTCCTCCCGTGATAAGTGAAATGTGGTAAAGTGTGCGACTCTGCTGTGCGCGCACGAAGCCACTTTGTCTTTTGTAGTGTCTGACTAAGTATTGAACACCCATAGTATTTTACTAATTCAAATTTTTTTTATTTGATTAACGGGGGCGCTGATACGTGGAAATTAGCTAAATGGGTTTATTTAAATAAAAAATAAATAAATAAATAAAAATGACGTTGGGGCGTTGGTGAGTAAGGTATTCCGCATATGCCTGAACAGCGTGTAACACCGGTAACACCGATAAACACGACAACCCGACAATCAACTCAAGACTTTCCTAGCTAGGTATTCTGTGTTCAGTCCTCACCAGTCTGGTTTCAGCATGAACCAAAGCGCCATCTCTGCAACATCTTTCATTTTAAATGATATTGTGACAGCGGTGAATAAAAATACTGTAAGCATTGTGCTGCTCTGTTCATCGGCCTATCAAAAGCCTTCGATACCGTTGATCATTCTCTGCTCTTACATAGACTGCTAAGTACTGGATGTGACCCGAATGCTTATAGATGATTCCAAAACTACCTCTCTGATAGACAGCAGTGCGTGAAAACACGTAATGTTCAATCTGCATTTTTATCAATAACAAAAGGTGTCCCTCAGGGATAAATTTTTGTACCAGTCCTTTTCACAATTCATATCAATGACATTTTCCGGTCTTTGAATACCTTTTATGTCCAGCTCCGATCAGCTATGATGGAAACACCACTCCCGGGTCAACGCGCAAATTTTCACCCTTTACACGTTAATCGCGCGATTTGAAGCGCATTGAAGTTCTGGACATTGGCGCATAAACAGGAATATCCGTGTATTATCTGATCATTTCATATCCGCTTTAGAATCCAAAATCAAAATCAGAAAATGACTTTTTTCCCCACATGGGGATCATGAAATCTTTTGAGTGTGGGGACCGCTCCGAGGGGAACAGAGAAGAACCCCACGCTCCCTGCCGGGCTCCGAGCCACTCCAGCACCACTCCAAGCTGGTCTCCAAACTGGAGGAGCGTCTCGGGCAGAGAGCGTTAACTAAAACCAACTCTAACTAAAATAAAATAAAATATACAGGAAATGTCTTAAGTTTTGGTCTTTTTTTCTTTACAATTTGGTCTAATTTGTCAACATAGCCGTTACAATACAATAACCAGTTGTTATCTTTGTGGACAGACAGCATGAATGAGCATGGCTCAGACCTCATCTGGTGGAGCGCTACTTTTAAATGGCTTTTAAATTTTGTGCTTGAAATGCACTTTAAATATTGATTCCTTCATACCATTGGGATATTTTAGAAATATTCTTACAAATTTATTGCACTCATTGTTTTTAATTGTAATTTTTTTAACAGGGAATTGTTTTAACCAATGTTGATGTTTGTGTTCTTATAGTCTTTTTGACTTATTCTATTTATTTGTTTTTGTTATTTTTTCAAACTGACGTGATCTCGGCATCATTGAAAATGCGGGTTTACCCCTGAATGTATCCCCAAGAACAAATTAAAGGTGAAATTAAATGAAAAATTTAAAAACAGAAAATGCCGGACGCAAACAGCTATTTTAAGGAAGTTAGTTAGTTAGCACAAACTTTGGATGTTTTTTAAAGGAAAGCACTGACCTGGTGGGTTAGGTAAAAAGTGTTTTAAGCTGGCGAGCAATACATTGGTGAGGAAGCTAAAAATCTATGATAGTAAATAATTGCAGGGTGTCATTGATCTTGAATAGAGTAAAAATGTGAAGTAGTAAAGGTTGGGTAAGGTAAACTGTTATTTGGTAATGTAACAGCATAGTACTGTAAATATTGACTGCCGGTTCGGTTCACTTAAAAACAACTGAAACAACTGTTAAGTAGTAAAAAGATGCATATAACCATAATTCCTGCAAATCAAAAGGTGGGAAACTAAATTGGTAAACCTTTGCCGATCCTCTCGTTGCAGATAACAGTAACAGTGTTTTATCATGTCAAAAAGACCAATAACAGACTTATTCTCTGTGCCGTGGGTGTTCAGCACTAATTCGCCGGAGAGCTCCCAACTATAGACACCCAGTAGAAGGAGGCGAGAGGGATGCAAGAGAAACTTCATTATCATTAAAACATTTTTATAATTTTTTTGTGATGGAAGATTTGGGGGGGGTGGAGGTTATACGTCCCTCTCAATATTGGGAACACGCGCATTTGTCCCCCCCAATAAAACAGTTTTGTGTTTTCCTTTACATAAATAAAGATATTTCCACCATAAATTGATGCGGAAAAGGCACAAATTGGTGCATAAAAATCCACCAGAATGCAGTAAATGAAGTGCTCCAAATTTCCTGGGGGAGAACCCCAGAACCCAAATCCCTGTTGATTTTATTCATTTTTTAATAGGCCTACATTTTCTATTTCGGATAAGTACATTTGGCTATCGGGCAAGTAAAACAAGTGGCTGAAAAAGCTTAAAATCAAGCCCTGGGTACTGAAAAACTTGAAGTGATAGAACACTAGTAGACAGTGAAATACCTTGTCACCATTTCTTGTCTGTTAATAAGCTGAGTATGTGAGTACAGCAAAATAAGCAGAAGTGGCTGAGAATAGCAAGACATAATTAAGGAGGAGGTAAGGGAGGCCTGTTAGATATATACATATGTAATTTGGAGCAGGGTAGCACTAATAAATGACTGAGATGCATAACATCTCATCATCATGTAAACATCTCATTATTTGATTGCCAAATCAGTACAAAGGTAGTGAATTTTGGAAAGGTCAGATCACACATTTTGTACTATTGTACTAAAAAGCTCATGTTCACATCATTTGAAAGGGCCAAAATAATCATTTTGTGCCAATTCCCACCTGCAACCTGCTATTATCCATTGTTATTTTGTGCTGCTTAAGAAATGCAAATTGCCGTGCACAATTCTATGGGGTTTCTGCATATATATCATGAATTTTGTAACTCTCCTCTAAATATTCACCATCTCTCTGCAAGTGAAAGTGATAAGCAGCGACTCACTCTTATCTTCAATTTGCTTAATCTACGCCATGCTTTGGTCTTGTTGTCGGGGTTTGTGTGCTTCACAGCGCAGGTATTTTGAATATGGTGCGATCTGGCTTGCTCTGCACATTTGTGTCTGACAAGTTGGAAAGCCAAATCACATAGTCTCCGTAATTGTCGACACTTTCTGAATCTATTTTAACAGGGTGATGTTGTCAAATTCAGTTTATTGCTGTAACATCTAAAATGTTGTGCCACTTATGGCATTAAGAATCCAATTTGTATTGGACTACTTAGATTGACCCAGAGACCAACAGATTGATCCTGGAATTTATATGCTGATATGATGACATGGTTTGGTCAGTGATACCACCGCCTCTTCATTTACAAATGAATCAGCACAGACTTTTCACGTACAAAGTTGTAGCGAAAAGCAACAGACAGACTGATACTGTACCTGTAGCATGCATTCGATGAAAATACGGAGATTAATAAAAATGACACTTGTGCTTGTCAAACAGGCCTACCTCTAAGGGGTGATTTCATGGCAGCCTCCACCATGCCCACAAGCAATTGGAGACTCTTGGGGTCCTGGGCCAGACCGGAGGCAAATGCCGCCAGGGCGTCGGCATGACGACCCAGGTACTGTAGGGCAAGCCCCTGACGAAAGTAGGCCTGGAGACACGGACGGAAAAGGGTGATGTAATTAGATGCCAGTTAGACATCAGTTCCAATCACATTCCGAGATTAAGACAAAGAAACATGACTCGGAATCCATGAAGACGATTGAGCAGAGGTTCTCTCCACCCTTCTTGCCCTCTTTCAATATGGCACAGACTGTAAACCAAATTGTGCTATTAAACCCTCTTTCTCCCTCCCTTCCTCTTGTTTTTCCATTATATCATGTGTCATCTTCCCTTCCCTCTCTCTGTTTTGGCGTAATGTGACACAACAGTGCAAGAATGACGACCAGAGTTTTTACGAGCCACTTCTCTCCGGGAGCACGCACTTTCTTTGTAATGCCTTCCATCATTCCAAGCAATGGAGTCAAAGGTTGAATCAAATCAAATGCATTTCAATTTCACTTCCCGTGTGTTTGTGTACATAGGTCATGGTGTCATTGTGTTAGAATCGTCATGTTCACCTAGTACACCAATCACCTTGTTTACTTGGCATTTTCACATCCAAGGGATTTGTCGCGGTGATTGCTGTATTGCTGTACAACCAATGAGTATAAAAAGCTGCACAGTCTAGAAAAGTATCCAAATATACAGAAATAGCCCAAAATAAAGATCAGAAATTGCCAAATATACAAAATACAGAGAATATACTATGTGTGATTCAATGCACAGAACAAATAACAGGTATAGACGGTATAAATTATTACCATGAAAATACAACAATACAATTATTACAATGTCCCCAATATTACAACAATTTCACGATTGATTAACACAGAATGATTTAAATTGTGTGTAGCTATGGCTGCACACACAATCTGAAATTGTCCATTAGACGCTAATTTCTGAAATAAGCCAGGAATGGTCTTTCGATATTTAAAAACTTTTAATAGGGACAAGAGCCAACGGCCTGCCCTCTGGTCTCCCTCCTGGCTGGAGAGAAGAGGAACGGGAGCCGGGACTGGGGTGTGTGCTGGACCTGGCAGCGGCGGTGACATATGGCCACTCCACCTGTCTACCCACCTCCACTTAGCAGCCCTCCCAAACAGATGTCCCTTCACATCGGTTTAGTCGTTGTCTGGAGGACACCGCGATATCCATCAAAGCGTGTATTATCTATCCCCCCACTGCCTAATGAGAATGTTTAACTCAAACATCCTCGCTCTGAATGCGCCGCATAAATAGATGTTTGGATGCCATACAATGTGAGACGATTAGGAAACATAAAAACGATTTCAGCTCATGCAAGACCGACGATGTTGCGAATATGAGGGGAAAATATAACGTGTGTGTAGTGTGTGTGAGAAAGAAAGAAACTGCAAACTACGTTTCGCTGGCTAATATTTGTCCATACATGTCTCTCTTGCTTTCCCCATCTCATTCTCTCACTACACATGAATGCATTTCTAAATGATCATCACAGTAAACCCTTGTCAGATTAGATGAATAGTGATTCTATAATATTCACAAACCATATAACAGGGTAACTGGTTAAGTCCATAGCTCTTTTGTTTTTTGAAGTTTTATTTCCAATTGAGAACCTCAACATCTGCTTCATACTACACAACTGACATACTGTAGCTAGTCCTGATAGTATGAGCATGTACTAATGAGTGGAAAAATAGTGGGAATACTGTAATGTGGGGAAAAAAACAAAGCATGTCAAGATGTTTATGTTCAAAATAAAGGGAAAGAAAATCAGCAAGTGAGCAAAATATTCGAGTAGTATTATGAGTTATTATTTGGGGTTGTGTGTGTTTCCACCTGTACGTGTATTTGTTTGTCCTTATGTGTATAATGTTTTGGTGTGTCAGCTATTGTGTGTGTTTAGCGTGTACGTACGTGTTTAAGCAAAGCGCGCTCACTGAACGAGCAGATGCTTCAATTACCGATCGTAACTCATATTAATCGAGAACAGATGGTGATACGGCAGCAGTAGAGCAGAGGGAGTGTGAAAAAGGGGATCATATGAAGCAGAAATTATAGAGATTGATGTCTCTCAGTATCTGCTTTAACCCGCTATAACAACATAACAGTACAGATGATTGCCATTACCATTGTACCGATATACCCCCGTATTACATCAGTTTTACATTGCGAATGGGAGTGGGTAACCAAGCTGGAGATCCCCCCACTGAGCCCTGATGGATCACAGACCAAGCTGGGAAGACACAAGTCTCTTTTCACCTGTCAGGTGCTGCATCTGTTTGCCAACAGATAAAAAATTTCAAATTGTTTTATGTTTTTCATGGAGAGGAACTGGCTGTCGCATGACTTCTTACGGACTAGAAGACACAATACATGTTCTTCTTGCTCCTTACCGCCTTTGATTTTGTCAAAAGAAAATAAAGCAATCAAATATAATAGCGTAATGATCATAGGTTACATAGACTTCTTTATGAAGGTCTGGGGCATCATGTCTTAAGCGCCACGGAAAATATTTCAGGCACATCACATAACTGAGGCCAACACACTGCAGTGGTGGCCCTAAACATCTTGCAGGTACCAAATTGCCAAATTAGCTTTACAATGCTAGGCTCAGTGCTGAGAACAGTTAGACAACAGCTGTGGAATGTACAGCGAAGAGTTTTTAAATAACTGCTTTGAAATGTGAAAATTAAAAATCGCTCTAAAGGGGCAGCTGATGTGTGTCAGTTCTTCTGTTTTTTGTTTAACAGAACATGGGGTTTTGGAAGTCTGTTTGGTGTATCCCTGCCAAGACTTGCGACTAAAACATTGGAAGTGTGTCATCTGTTTGACTAGAAACTAGAACATATTCACCGCACAGAGGTATGAAGTATTGGGCATGGAGCAGTGGTTCCCAAACTTTTAACAGTCATGTACCCCCTGAGACACTCTACATCATACTGAATACCCCTAGCACCTTGGACAGCTCATTATAATGTTTCTTTGTAATTCTGCAGAAACAGCGTACACACACACACACACACACACATATACATACACACACACGCACGCAAGCACGCACACACACACACACACACACACACACACACACACACACACACACACATATGAGACAGAATAACCAATAATTCCTGCTTTAGTTGGATTTTAAAGAGGTGATCTGCACCTAAACTCATGCACAACATAACACATAACAAGGCCAACAAAATTGGTGAGTAACAAACTGAATAAAAATAAAAAATATTATATTTTTATATTCTTAAGTTTAGCTAAAGCAGTCAATACATTATTTGTTACCGAGGGCATCAGCTGGCGCAAGGTTACACCGTGTGTGTGTGTGTGTGTGTGTGTGTGTGTGTGTGTGTGTGCGTGCGTGCGTGTGTGAGATGGAGAGAGAGAATACTTCCATCAAAACACATATTGTCTGGGGCAAATATAACAAAAGGAGCATAAATTTTGCCGATTCAAGGTTACAATTGTAGCTTTGGCATGGCAGCGGCCCTCACTAAGTAATGGAGGTAAGTTAAGGTTAGTTTCATTTAGGATGATTTAAATGTATATTTAATACAACACAGACAATAACTACTATTATATAATTATAGAACCCAGAATTGCGATTGGGGCGCTGCCCCTTGTGGCCGCCTGCACGAGCATCTTGTGTCGACTACGCACATTTTTGTATTTTTTATATTTTTAGAGCTTATTGTGCGTAATCACCAGGTGTCATGACATTTCACTGCATATATGTATGACCGTATGTATATGTATGTGACAAATAACCTCTTGAATCTTGAATCAAGATGCCTTCCCGTGCGCCTGCATGCACTCAATCACCAAAATAATTGTAATTTAAAAATTAAACCAGTGGAGATCACATTGTCGTTAATATTTATTACTTTTAGATTTTTCTTATTTTTAACATAATTTATGGATTGTATTAGGTTCAGGCAACATTCAAGAAATGTGTGCCACCGGCGGTTATTTTGTAGCCTAACTGATATTCTATGAACATTATTCCTTACATATTAGATATTGTGGTAATATTATTCTGTTGTTACACTAGGGTGCATGCATTTATTTTTGGTACTGAGTGCAGTTGCTATTCAACATAACTCTTTGGGAAGGTAAAGCACAGATTTATTTTGCGTACCCCTAGATTGATCCAGCTATCTTCAGGGGTACGTGTACCCCACTTTGACCATAGAGGCTACAGCGTGTGAAAAATACATTATTCATTTTGAAGAGACCTCCATTGTTAATAGATTAGAAAAAAAAAAAACTTTTATAACTTTCTGTTTGTTTGTTTTTTCTGACACAGTTCCAAAGAAATTCACCATGACACCAGAATGATACCAGATTCCCAAAGTTGCTCCCAATAACATCTCAGAGTTCTTGAACTGGAGATTCTCAGTAACCGGTTGTGACATTAAAACATAGCGCAAACAACGCTCTTTATGGGGTGTGTTTAAGTTTAGCTGTGCTTGTGTATGAAACTAGGTACTGTCTCCTTTCACACATGCAGCCTATCCCTGAAATGTTCCAGAACATTTCCTGTATGGGGTCGTGTGTGAATGGGAGCAGGGATCGATATTCCTCTGTTCCGGCAATTTCCCACCTCAAGACCTAGTAACATTTCCGGAAAAATGCAGGTATGGCCGTGTTGTGAATGGAAGCGGTTACATTTCCGGGACAAGCAGGTAAAGGGCTACGTCCGTCTGACGTCAGGCGCTTTCACGTGTAGCGAGCGAACCGATCACAAGACTCCGCTGTCCCTGTCTCTTTCCAGTTCAGCAGCCGCCCTTTTTTTTATGTTCCTTTTAATGTATGGAATGCGGATGATCACGAAGAAACATTAATTGTCTTGAAAACTTGAACATTAGGGATGCACCGATCACGGTTTTCATGGCCGATTCTGATTGCCGGTGTTTTACAAGCAAATTGGCCGATTACAAAACCATTTTATTTAGGGGGGTGCAGACCACACCGGGTGACTTCTGCTGGACTGTCCCTTGCCCCCTCTACTCCGGCATTATTATTGCATGTGTAAAAAGGCACAAGACAGAAAGTTCCTGAATGTAGCTGCATGTGTGAATAGTGAAAATCACTAGTGGTACCGGAAAGGTTATCCCAGCACTTTACTGGGAACTATGTGTGAAAGGGGCTTTATTAGAAACAACTTCTACATGAGGTAGAATTTCCAAGATTGTCTCTGGCAATCCTAACATTAGCTTTTCAAATTCCTTCCCCCCGATGAAAGTTACAATATTGTTAGAATATGGCTGTGCCATTAAAGCTTTCTGTGCTATCGGTTCTTAATTTCATCATATACAATAATCATTAATGGAACTATGGGGCAATTAATTGTCTTCCGCGTCTGTCTCCTCTTACCTCTGTATTCCTCCCCTTGACTATTCCCCAGCTCTCTCAGACACTCTTTTATTAATGTACTCTGCTCATCAGTAAGCATGGCCCACTTAACACTCAATTTAGATGTGCAGGTTCTATATATGCCAGCCAGTAAATTGTGATGTCATGCCCATTATCTGCCAATTACAATTCAATTTAGCAGAAGGAATGCTCTAGAATGTGATTATAGGCAGTGCATGTGTGTGTATATTGTGATAGAAAATAAAATAATGGATACTCATGATAGAAAATGTAATAATTGATACTTTACATGCCATATATAAAGTATAGGATCATGTATTAAGCGTGATATTTCTGTTAGCTTCATAGCCGGTGTCAGCTTAAAACAGATATTCTGGCCATACGTACAGATGGCCAAGGACGTTCCTAGGAATTTCCAGAACATTATGTTCTTAGTAACTTCCAGAATGTTTTATCAACCTCCTAGTTTGTGTGATTTCAACCTTGTGTCACAAAATAATGTCGGGCTCTCTTCCTAAAAAAGGAGCCGTTTGAGCAGTCTGTCTCAGAGAGAGACGGCGATGCCACTTTGAAGTG
This sequence comes from Zeus faber, assembly GCF_960531495.2. NCBI lineage: Eukaryota > Metazoa > Chordata > Actinopteri > Zeiformes > Zeidae > Zeus > Zeus faber. The sequence continues at coordinate 9,743,664 of NC_137204.1, forward strand.
TATGCTGTCTTGTTTTTTGCCTATTTTGCAAAATAAATGTTCGTTAACGAAGCTCTCAGTCTGTTTCTGATAGCAAAGGTTTATCTCACTGACCACGCATCGAAGGTTCTTCGACAATGTGTGTGTGTGTGTGTGTGTGTGTGTGTGTGTGTGTGTGTGTGTGTGTGTGTGTGTGTGTGTGTGTGTGTGTGTGTGTGTGTGTGTGTGTGTGTGTGTGTGTGTGTGTGTGTGTGTGTGTGTGTGTGTGTGTGTGTCAGAGATTGAGAAAGAGGAGAGAGGAGGGACAGAGACCAGAGGAATCACAGAGAGAAACGGACATGGGAATTTAGAACACTTTTAGCTACGTCAGTCTTAATACGCAGTACTTTGTGTCTCGTCAAGCCACTGGGTGATATTGGACTACAAAATATGTCCTTCATCAGCTTCCGACGATGAGGACATCGTATCTCAACTCCCACAACACTTTCGCTCAATGTGACTTTTGCAGCTTTGAAGACTTCCAAACCTTGTAAGGACTGCCACAGGCTGTAATACATGCACATAAACCAACGTCTACACACACAGATATGATTCTTACACCACAAATCAGCACTAACTACAATGTGAGTATCTTTCTCAGACTTATTTTTCCACACTAAATATTCTCAATAACTTACTTTGTTACAAATTAAATTGTGAATCAAGACAGGTGGAGATTTCACGGGGAATTAATGGAGAGAAGGCAAGTTTATGACTAAACTTCCCCATAACATCATAATTGCCTATCAATGTCTCCTCAGAGAGGTTTCTACACACTGCTGAATGCAAGTTTTCCCTTTTTTTTTTGCAGAAGCTCACAAGCATACAAATGAGGATGTATTTGTTATCCCAGGACTTAAGCGTCTACCTGCCTTCACAGATTTACATCTTCGTCCGACAAGATATGATCATATAAGTGAAAAGGAGAAAAATATGGTGACATTATTAGGTATGGTTTTGAGAAAAGAAACCACTGTGGTAATAACTGTCTCTGAAGCTGCACATGAAGTCGTCATTTTTACTGCCCTTTATATTCCTGAAGATATTGGAATGCAGGTAAGTATATGGTACACTACCAGAGAAAGATTTGACCAAACTCCATGTACCTGTGTGTACTCTTACACCACTGGTTATAAAGTGGGAGGAGGATAGAAGGCTGATGAGATGAGAAGAGAAGGTGTAAAGGTGTATATGTCAATACACCAAATTGGAGAGGCGATAATATGAAAATGCTCAAGGAGTGTCAGGGCAAGAAGAAAGTCATTGAAACGTCATGTATGGGCACCGTGAACGCAAAGGCAGTGGAAGTGTCCTGTCGGGTCGCCCGACTCATAGCCAAGCCTGGTAAGCTGCATACAATCGGGGAGAAATGAATTACTCTCAACCTCATCTCATTGTCTGATAACTCAGTCAAACGCAGGATTGACGAGATGGCAGAGAATGTGTCAAAAACAGCTGATAATGAGCGTATGAGAGAGTCATTTTTAGGGAAAATGGATTTGTGGGCCAGGCGAGTTGACCAGTCAAACTTTGACTCGTTTGAGAATCTGTCGGATTTCTTGACCAAGGAAGAAATGGGGCTTCCCGTCACCGTGATCCATCATGGCAAAGAGCACCTGCATGGTTTGAGGACCAAGCTACGAGAATCCTTCCCCATCCAGATGTGCAGTGCAGCTGGATGGAAAACCCCTTCACCAGCCACAGTGACGAGACCCTCGCAGGCCTGAGCGCAAAAGAGAAGGACAATCTTGTGGATCTCTCATGCGACAGCGCATTGAAACTGTCTTTCTCACGGAAGTACCTGACAAACCTTTGGCTTTATGTTGCTACTGAGTATCCCGGTCCGTCCGACAGAGCTGTGCGACTTCTGATGCCTTTCCCGACGACGTATCTCCGTGAGACTGGCTTTTCAGCGCTTGCGGCATTGAAGACAATATACAGGAATAAACTGAATGTTGAGCCAGATCTTCACCTTAGACTGTCGTCCCTGAAGCCAGACATCAAGCATTTGGTGTCTGCCGTGCAACATCAGCCTTCTCATGAGGTGAGTTCATATTAATGTGCTCCTGTTCTTGTTAGTTTTACGTTACGAACGTTACGCGTAGGTTCCATAGATATAAGGTTATTTTTAACCCACCACTTTTTTAGTTTTACCACTACTGCATTGTATGTATAAGAATGCATATGATTGTTAAAATATAATCCCTCTGAGAACACACTGTTTGGCTCCCGTATTACTTCTGGTCGGATGTGGGCTGCGAACATTTTTGAGATTTTCAAGTGGGCCGTGGGTCCAAAAAGGTTGGGAACCGCTGGTGTAGTGTATATGACCATAACCCATGGTCTGTGAGAAACTACCCGGGTCATAATGAAGCTGACTGTTCACTCCCTGTAATACTGAAAAAGTGAAAAGAAAGAAAGAACGAATTAAAAAAAAAAGATCCACAATTAGAAGAGAGCAGATGAACATTGCCTTGCCCACTTCACAGAGGTGAAGCTAATCACTTGCACACATGAATAATTGACGGGAGGTTCAATGGGGTGTCAAGTAGGCTAAGATGTTCACAAAACACACACACACACACACACACACACACACACACACACAGTACACACAGTACACACAGTACACACCGTCGGTATGAGGGTACCATCAGCAAGAGTAAAGGACTGTGCTAGACATTATACCTTCTTCTTTTAATGTCATTCCAGTACAAGTAACTTCGCTTGAACTATAAAAAAATAACTATAATAAGTGTGATTTTTCATATTGTCATTATTTATAAATAAAGGAGAAGAAAACAATTATATTTAAAAATAAATATATATTTTTTTCCCCCTTCATACAACACAGCAGTGTAAACAAGGTTCTGATGTGAAATGCATCCATGGAAACAATCTACCTATAACACATATGATGAGAGGTTTTTAATATCTGTAACTGTGAGCACCAGAATAATTTAAACAGAAATGTTGGATTCTCTGAAAACGCTCTGAAATGGGTATTCTCTGGGTACATTGCAAGACAGCAGACAAAAAGTGTCACTATAAATGCATTGAGTGAGACTGCTTGTGCTGCACATCACTGGAGGGGATCGGCAAATGCAGAGTTTGATGTTAGTGATTTTGTTCCATTGTGACAAAACTACAGTATGTTATTTGTTTATTTAGGGTTACAGTGGAAGAATAAGTGAAAGGCTAACCCACGTAACCAGGGATGGGGTCACTAAGTATTGCTGAGTATTAATGATGCTAAGTATTAATGATGCGTAGCTAGCTCTGTCAGACAACTCAACGATGCCATACACTTCCACACCCGTATGGGCCGCCCTATTTAAGCAGCCAATCCCTCCTGCCCTACCTGTTTTGCTGCCTGCTTGTTGTGCTCCCTCCACCTCCCCTGCATCCACCTGTTGGGCTCTACTCTTCTATCCAAATGGGGGGGATTCCAAGCTCATCACTCCTATATTTCCAGCTCACTAAGTATGCTGATGTTTTCTGTACACCTCACTGGAAGAGATGAGTAGTAGAGCCCAGACACCAAACTCAAAGGATGCAAATAAATAATGATAATTTTAAAGTGTATCAAAGAGTTGTCTGTCTGAAGTGAAAGTTATCTGGTAGAGTATAGTGCTCTGCAGTCTTGCCTTGTCGATGTATTAAATTTGGTCGATGTTAAAGGAAAGCACTTCCATTTTTATTTCTCGCTAGGCTTGGGTCGATACGCGATATTTGCCACCAATATTTTTACAGTATCTAAATATGGCCCCCGTCTGTCCGGTCAGCCCTCCAGGGAGCGACAGACAGAGCAGCAGGACAAGCATGGACAAGGCTCATTCACTGTGGACGCATGTGTGCAACAGCGAGGAAGCAGATGGAGGATTTGGACGTGGCAGCACGCGTGGCGCGGATGGTCCGGTGATAAAGTTGGGGCTCCAGGCTATTACCTGCATTACTAAAAGTACATTTTAAAAAATGTTTTTAAATAATTGTTATGCAGAGCTGCAAACTCGCACGCTTTGACCATGAGACTCACACATATCAACCAGTTCACACACTCACACCTCATATTTGTCACACTGAAAATCCCAAAATAAGAAAAGATTTTTTTTTTTACTATTCTAGGCATATATCTTCACTCGCGCTTGCTTGGTGCCCGTCACTGTTCGCGTGGTGAACGGGAGTTCCTTTAAGCACGCATGTTACTGTGAACGCCCACGTGAAACTTCCTAGTGGGATCATGATATCTGGGCGGGACTGCATCGCGACATAACATTTTGGACATGGCTCTGTCCAAAATGCAAATCCAAAGTGCAAGCCTATTTCCCACCTCCAGAGAGCAGAGGGAAGAATGAAGGGAGACACAGCAGGAAGGCGGAGACTGGATAGAAAAAGGAACAAGGGGGTTAAGATATTTTCCAGGACAGATATTACTCAGAGGTGCTGCCAAGTAACAGGGTCTCTACAAAGCAGCAAGGTGACAAGGCAGACAGGAGCACAAAGAAAGCGAGGAACACGAAGTGCGAAGAATGCAAAAACTGAGGTGGAACACGGAAGATATCCAGACGGGGAAGAGGTGAAAAATAAAAGAAAAACATATCCCCGGGATATTACAGCAGCGTCACTCAATCAATGAGACACACTCTTTACTGTCGTCTAAGCTGTTTCGAGGCACGACAATTGGGAACTTAGTCATGTGAAACCACTATCTGCCAAGCAAATCCTGAGGCAAACTAATGAAAAGGCACAAGGACACTTTTTCAATGGCTGTTAAACTCCACGGTTAATAAATCCCTTACCCTTGTATGAGATTTGACTGTTGTCATCACACTTTGAATGTGAATATTCTGCATCGCCTTAAATCCAAATTCAACTGGATTTCTCAAATGAAATGTTTCTTACGATCTTCCATCTGCCAGTCATCTGGGCTACACCGGTCTGGCCTATAACACAAACTCTTTGTGTGCTTGATTATCTGCTCATTAAGCTGCCAGATTTGAATGATTCACTACTGCTTGTATTGGTGGTGCAAATAAAAATTGGGTTGAGAGCAACAGCAAAGAAACAGCAAAGATGGGAAGAATTTAAAAATCATCCACTGGGAGATAAGACCTACTTGCAATTTCCCAGAGAAAATCCTGCCATTTAAGGTACTTAATACTGACTGTTTGCGAGTATCTGTGAATAAGTGTATCAGCAAATAGTTTGTGAGTAAGTGAGTATTGGTTAGAGACGGTAATAACCCTAGAAGTTGCAAGCTCCGTCCCTGCAAGAGCCAATTTATATCTATACATTATGTCCAAGTGGCTCTGGGCAAGATATCGATCTCGCCCGCGCCGACTCCCTCGTCAGTAATTATTTAAATACCGGTGTTGTTTTACTCATAGACCAGCGCGGTGATCTGTGTGAGTTTCACTTGGTTTACATGGTTTTATATTGACATTGGCACGCAGGTCTAGACTCGGTTGCCGGCTGCATTTCTGGTCTTGTGCTCGCCACACTGGATTATTGTGCCACAGAAGAATGCAGCGATTATTTTGTAGACAAATTCAGATAAGACATGTTAAGAAGGGGTTCAAGCAAGCAGTGGGTTTGAGTTGAGAGGCTGAGTCACAAATCAGGGGGAGTAGTGTGACTTTAAGCAGCTTAACTATAGTTCATTGTAAGTCCATTGCATTTCAGTGCATTTCCAGTCACAACAGAAGAAAGTAGTGTGGAATATGGCATGTTTAATATATGGATGGGCAGGATTCATTGCATGGGGTAAACACAGATGCTTCAGGGGAAAAAAAAAATGTTCCTAAAAAATTGCAAGTTTAAAGATAAACTCCTCTCAGACAAATACATGCATGTTCCCACATTGTTCGTGTTGGTTTTATTGAATTGCCTGTCAAATATTCACCTAGGGAATGATTAATTAATGAACTTTAGGAGTACAAATATGCAAACGCATGCACACTTATTGTGCTAGTTCATACACAGCAAGGTGTAAATTGAGAATCTCTATTTTAAATCGCAATTTCCTCCATAAAAAAACATGCAATACCACAGGCTGAACGTTAGAAAATGTCTTCAGGCTGGCCAACTATTCCCAATTCAAATGAAAAGAAGATGCCCAGAATTCGGTATAAAATGAAATAGGAATACATTTTTTTTTTTATTATTATTATTATTAATAGCCTCCTCAATGTCTTTAAACTCCATATAAAAGGATGCGCTCCTTGTGCCTTCTCTGCTTCCCTTATAGCTTTAAATGGTTCTCGGGGGGTCCCCGCCATCACTGAATGCATGAATCTCAAAAGAATCAAAGTGTGTTAAGATGAATGAACTACAACATTAACCTCCCGGGGAAACTCAACTGAATCAGATCCACCAGCCGCTCGTCAATAATAACACTCTCTCAAAGCCACGACTTTAGATAAAAAAATAGATCCAGTCAACCATAACATCGACTTTTTTTTTTTACTGACTAATATCAAAATATTTTTCGACTTGTTGAAATGTCTTGACAGTTAGAAATGATTATAATCTACTCCTTTGATGAGATCGTCTACACTGAAGACACGATTCCACGGAGCATTCAATTCGTTGTCTGTAGTCCTCGAAGAACTTTGGAAGTGTTGCCTACGGAAGCCACCAAACGACCTATCCGCAACAACTTTTTTTTAATGAACAGAATTGTCTGTAAAAGCCCGAAGAAAACCAAATAATAATAATAATAATAATAATAATAATATAAATATTATAATTATTATTATCATTATTATTATTATTATTATTATTATTATCACATATTAATACTACTACTACTACTACTACTACCACTACTACTACCACTTATAATAATAATAATAATAATAATAATAATAATAATAATAATATTATTATTATTATTATTATTATTATCATCACATATTAATACTACTACTACTACTACTACCACTACTACTACCACTTATAATAATAATAATAATAATAATAATAATAACAATAATAATAATAATAATAATAATAATAATAATAATAATAATAATATTATTATTATTATAGGTAATAATAATAGTGTAGTGATTACCTTCTTTCGGGGCTGCCATTTCATCATATTTGTAAAGCAAAAATCTGGAGCGTCAAGGCTGCGAAGTGCATGTGATTCATCCAAGGAACAGGTATTAGGGCGAGGGGGTCCGCGCTCCTCGTTCCACGCTGCGAGTCCGGTATGACGCTGGATTGTAACTCCGGCGTGACGTTAAAAATCCCAGTTGAAAATGTCAAAGTTCCAATGTGACGTTGACATTCCGACGTAGCGTTAAAAGCCCCGCGCGCTGTCCCACTCGTTCGGGCTCCTCCGTCAACTTCACGGCAGCAGCGCCGTCCCCGTGCCTGGGTGCACGAGCCTTGCGACTGCGCACTGGAGGGGGCAGCACGCGCCGGCCGCCGCGGCGTGGGAACGCGATCCAAGCCCCGCGCCACACGCACACGCACACGCACACGCAGTCTCACTACAGTACGCAAAGTCTCTCTCTCTCTCCCTCTCTCTCTCCATAATAACCCAATGTCAATTAAATTCAGAGGGGCTTTATTGGCATACATTGCCAATGGCAGACGCATAGGCGTTGACATTGCCAAAGCAACTGTGAGCGAACAAAGAAAAAAATTAAATAAACGTACATAATAATATATACTATATACAGGTACTTCTCACTTGACGACATCTGGGAACGGAACTCGGTCATTACGTGAGGAGTACCTGTACAGTAAAACAGAAAGGTGTAGACTTGCAGTTAAAAACAAATATGAATACAAATGAGCGAGAATTCTATAAACACCGCAACATTTTTTTAAAAATTTTTTTGAAAATATTTAAAGATATTTGTTCTTTATGTCTATGTGCAGTTGGCAGTACCCGCCGTGTGCAGTGGGTGCACAGTCTTTCTTCTCTGGGGAGTCAGGTCTGATCCAATGTTGCTCTCTCTCTCTCTCTCTCTCTCCAAATTAACATTTTTTCAGTAACAGCCCTCAAATCATTCATTCATCATTATTAGTTTTGTCATAATCTGAGATAATGGTGAAAAAAAAAAAAAAAAAGAAAAACAACGCCTATTGCTCTAGGGCTGATGTGTTATACTTAAATTCATTTAGACTTGAAACCGGACATCTCATTTCAATTACACGTCCGATAAATACACTTCTAGGCCAACAAAGGCCCTTGCGCCACATCCACGCCCACACCGGAAACAAATCAGATGGATTCAGTTCAAATGAGAAGTAGCACATTACACTGCAAATGCGCTTCACATTCTTGTAACTTAATAATCAGCTGACTCGCCGCTTCTGTTGTCCAGCGTTTCACACGAAAGGCAAAGCGGGGTGTGTAAATATAAAAGCATGCATTTCGGTAAGTGGGGTAAGTGGAGGTCACATGTCATTTTCTGCTCGGCATAACTCAACTGTTTGAGTAGAATTCCAAAACAAAAGCCCCCCCCCCCCCCCACACACACACACACACACAGTGATGTAGTTTATTACAGTATTTACAGCATGAGCTCATGTGATTTCATTAACAGCAATAAGTCACAGCGGCATTCCGACACTCTGAGGGGAAGAGTGGCATCGAGATCTTGAATCGGAAAAGTCCCTGCAAAACAACGGCGAGATCCTCCGCGTTATGTGTTTGTCCGGAGGAATGCGTCATCCTCTGGAGATCAGACGGCTGCTGACAGTGATGTAAGTGTGGTGTAAGCTGTTCCCTGCAACAGCGAGACTGAAGAGGAAGAAAAATAAGAGGATGTCAAAGTGCCATCGCTCCACTTGGGAACTCAAAAGACTTAACTAGCTGAACTTTCCGTGCATAGGTTTGTCCACTAGTTGCGTCAGTTGGAAAAAAATTGAAGAAAGAAGCTATGCCTGCTTCCAAGCCTTCTTTCTAAGCCATCTCCCACAAAATGACACTGCATTGTATCCTACATCCTGTAGCCCACAGCCTGCGCTTAACCATGTAGGATTATTAAGTGTGTTAATAACACACTGAATGTGGTCCGAAAAGGTGATATATAATGCCATTTCAAACTCAGCCTGAATGTTTATCAACATAAACTGAATGTAAAATACGTTTCTTACGTCTTTGAAATCTTCAAGCTATAATACCGGAAAGAGCTATGAAAACATTTGCTCCGCTCACAGATTATAGATAAGGCCCATCGTGGGTCCCCACAGAAAAAGGTTTGAACGCTGACACGGATAAATTCACTGGGAGGTAAAAAGGCAAAATGTCTCCATAGAAGCGTTGTAGTGTAGTAATTAAAAGTCAGCAAACAGAAATTAATTGGGAAAGAATTCCTTGAGCACCAGGTAGGCTGAAGTGATCTTGTAATGTAAACTGTTTAAGAACGAAAGCAAAAAAATATTCCAAAGTTCAGTTAAAATATTGTTATATTTTACAGTGAATTCCCCATAATTCCTTATAATACTCTTAACTTAGCTAATTACATAATGCAGTGATTAAAGATAAGACAGTTACTGTAATACAGGCTTCTATTTACCTCAACTGCAAGAGGATAGCAGGCCTTTATTAGAAGCAGGCTTATATTAGAGGCAGGCTTTTATATGTAATTCCCTCTGTTTAATAAGTATATTTCATCATATTTCGGTATGAATTTTAAATCAAACTTCCGTCTGGGTGCCATGCCATGCCATGCAAACACATGTAAAAGTGAAAGTAGAGTAGTAGAGTGCTCGTAGCTACCCTAAAAGCCGCACGTGGTAGCTGACGGGGGAATTTGTTTTCCGAGTTCGCTTTGAACGCACCACCTCCTGCTTGTAGTGCTGGAGCGTGAGAGCGCTCAGAGCGGATCTGTGATCTGCCACGCAGCAGTAGGTTAGTGAGGTTAGTTAGTTCCTCCCGTTCCTTCTGGAACATTGGGCGACGAGTCCCCTCCATTTGCTCCGGTCCCTGGCGACCCTTCTTGCTCCATGCCAGCTGACACCCATTTCATTCAGGTCTTCTTTGGCTGTCTGTCTCCATGTCTTCTTTGGCCTCCCTCTCTTCCTCTTTCCACCCTCTGGCATCCAGTCCATTGCCACACTTGCCGGCCTCTCTCTTGGCAGTCGGAGTACGTGCCCAGCCATTCTCTTTCTCCTGGCAGAGACAATATCGGACAGGGCTGCCACCCCTGCGCTTCTCATCGCCTCCTCGGTGGCGATGTGATCTCTCCATGAGATCCTCAAGATGGATCTGAGGCATCGTCGGTGGAAGACATCCAACTTGTTGTGATGCTGGCTGTCTTCATCCACGTCTCACAGGCGTAGGTCGCTGTTGGGATGACCACTGACATGTAGAGGCGTAGCTTGGTGTCCGTATTGATGGCTTTGGACGACCGGATGTTGCGGAGCCGTTGGAATGCTCCTGCAGCTTTGCCGATTCTAGTTCGTACATCTTTCTCCACGTCTCCTGTATTTGAGATGCTACTTCCAAGGTATGTGAAGTTCTGAACGTACTCTACGTCATGTTCGCCTACAGTGAGAGGTGGAGGGTGTTGGTCCTGTCCGACGGTCATGGCCTTGGTCTTTTCTTGGCTTATCCGTAGGCCGACCTTTTCCCTGTGCTTATGGAGGTTGTTGGTTCATCCCTTGGAGTGCAAGGTGGAGTATGACTGAACAGAGCCAAATCGTCCGCAAAGTCCAGGTCGGCCAGTCTGTCCCCTCCCCACTTGATGCCGAAGATTTCACCAGTGATGGTCTTCCTCATCACAAAGTCGATGACAATAATGAAAAGCAAGGGTAACAGGATACAACCCTGTCTTACTTCGGTGACGATGTCAAAGTCTTCGGTTGAGCCGTTGTTGGTTTTGACTCTGCAAGTGGAGTTGTGGTACAGGGCCCTGAAGATGTTGACGTATTTGGGTGGTACACCGTACAGCTGGACAATCTGCCACAGTGATTCAGCAGTAGGAGATGGAATAAATTAAATACATCTACAATAAAAACACAATGTTTTTATTTGCTTTGTTTGGGAGAGGAGCGCCGCACCAGAGTTTTTCCCCCAGTCAGTATTTGAGGCAGGCTTTAATTTGTTTGTGTAGACACAACCCTGGCATTTATTAGAGGTTTATATTAGAGGAAATATGGTACATAACTTTCACTACCATGGATTAGGCATACGTACCTGCAACATATGAAGCTCAATTCTTTCGAAATAGTTAACCTGCCCTTTAATGAAGCAAAGCTTGCTGAGCCCATTTTGTCAGACAACTCGACGGCGCCACATGCTTCCACGCCCTCATGGACCGGCTCTTTTAAGCAGTCAATCCCTCCAGCCCTACCGGCTTTGCAGCCTGCGTTGTTGTGTTGCTGCAGTCCACCTCCCCCGCATCCCCTTGTTGGGCGCTATACTCTTCTATTCAATAGGGGATTCAAGCTCATCACTCCTATATTTATAGCTTACCAAGTTTGTTTGCTTATGTGTGCTGTACACCTCGTCGGGAGGGACGAGCAGTAGAGCCCAGACGTCAAAACTCAGCGATGCATAATAAAGATCATTTTAAAGTAAATCTAAGAGTTGTCTGTCAGAACTTGTATATATGGCAGGTAATCACTTGGTTTATCTTCTATACCGCTGTGAAAGAATAACTCTGAATAACTTAATTAATCGTGCAATACAGACTTTGTGTTTTGTGACTGCTATAATATTGGTTTAATGTGCATAGTATGAATATAACGATTCATATAGAACAAATCACTCAAAGTTGATCTGATCTATTACAATTTTTAGCACAGCAAACTTTGGGCAGCATTTTTAGAATGTTACATTTAAATAAAGTATAAGCAATTATTTCCTTTGCAGTCGAGTAACAACATATACAGTATTCTTGTCATGGTATTCATAAGCTTTTTTCACATGCTTTTTTGATGTGGGATGAAGGTTGTGTTTGTGTGCGTGTGTGGCAGGGCATGCATTAATTGGCGTGTGGGCGAGTTTGGCGATGCAAAGCTTAGTGCGGATAACGCTTGAAAGACTGACTTTGTATTTGCATCACACAACAACGAGACGATCCGCCCGAGAGGGTAATAGTGTCGACCTTGAAAACGTCAACATTTATGCGGAGACTCGCATTTCTTTTAACGGTGCAGTTTGTAGAATTCAGTGGCATCTACGCCACGGTCAGCCACGGCGGTGCAACATGGGGGACCGTCTCCCCGTGGAAGAGACGGTGACCGCGTAACTCGCAAAAAATGCGAAAAGCCCTCTCTGGAGCCAGTGTTTGGTTTGTCCATTCCGGGCTACTGTAGAAGAAAAATGGCGGTGCAACATGGCGGCCTCCGTGAAGCGTACCCGCTCTCATGTAGATAAAAACGGCTCATTCTAAGGTAATGTCAACACAACTATTATTATTTCCATGGGCTTATACACTAATTAAAACATACTTGTGAATATTATATTCCATTTCTGCCGAGTCTGTGTCGTAAAGTTTTTTCCCCCAGAGGAGGTGAGAGACATGCTGGGCTGCAGCTCCTCATCAAAGCTTTACCATCTCTTTACTCATCTCTGGGTGTGACATCATTTCCCTCTGGACATGTACACAAAATGCAACACATGCACACACACACACACACACACACACACACACACACACACACACATCCTCCATTAGAAAAGTCAGTTTGATGGAGCACATCCTCACGCTTACATGGATGTAAACAAACTTTGACAGTGATGAATTAAGATGCTTAAAGTATATGTGCACAGGCAAAGCAGGTTACAGGTTGCAAATGTGCATGGATGCTCATGTGAGCTATGTTGGCCCAGACCTTTTATAAAATAAAAACAACAAACATTATTACAACAATGAGAATAAACATGATCCATAATTTTGTTAATTATTAATAATTCGAATTAATTATTATTATATGTTTCTTTAAGATAGTATGGTGCCTGTGTGCTCCGGTGTTAAAAGGGACCTAATTATGCTTTTCCTTATTTTCAGTCATATATATAATGTTACAATGTCAGATGTTCATATCAGCCCTGGCAAAATTATTAAATAATGAGGTCAATGAATGGCAAAGTAACCGCTGACAACAAAACACTCAGGCTTCAGACCACTCTGAACGCTCAGTTTTCTCAGGTTTTTTTCTACTATATCCACAAGCTGATGTCAGCACTTCATGGATTTCTTTATATGGACAACTGCTCTGATATGCAGTGTATTTCTCCAAACAAAACCAATAAACATACCGTGTTTTATTGTTGATGAATTCAATGTCTTTTATTTTATTATATTTTCCGACGTTTACATGAAACGAAAAATCCCCGTGTGCGAGAGTCCCGGTGCGGTGCCCGTCTCTCCCACAAGCCTTTGAATGACGTCTTGTAGATCTAATATGAGTGAAAATTCAGCAACTGGATTGCTTATTTCTCACCTCAGATTTATTCAGAAACGGATTTTTGTGGACTGATAAGGTGAAATAAGTGAGAGTTACGGATTAAATACACAAAACCAGGAAGCCATGCTCAAGCCCCATTGGCTCACAGAACTAGGGGCCTCGGGTGGGTGGGTCTACCCACTGAAACAGCCAGTTTGATCCTCAAGTACACATGTCTACAGAATAAATCATTGTGACTTACAGTATTTAATAAGTTTTACTGTATTCGTTTTGAGGAACAAAGTCGAACATCATTTGTGTTTTTGTCATTTGTGCTAAGGTGGAAGCATACAATAATTATTCTACATATGAATTGGGAATCATTTCTTCAAATAAATGATCCAATCATTTATACTTTATCCGGCACAGTGATGTGAATGTGATGTGAATTCCAATTCAAGTTCCATATAATGCATCCTGTGGGAGCGTGGCCATGGGTTAGAAGTGTTGTGAAAATGGCCAGAGGTTGGCTACAAACTCAGATGGGACAGGGAAGGATGGAAGCAAGCCCGGATCTACCATATGGGCAATCTGGGCACATGCCCATGGGGGTCCCTGAGCGCGAAAGGGCAATCTGCAATGGATGAGAAAAATATATATATTTTTTGCTTTTATTGTTTTTATGTCAGGCTCCGCAGAAATATGACACAGAGCTTGGCCATTCTCTTGATCGTGATAATTATCCAATTAGAATGAAATCAAAGTTGTTTACAAGAAAATTAAGTATCATGAGTGATTGTTTTATTGGTGAGATGGCTGGACATTGGGGCAAGTGGTGACTGGTGAGCAATTATCCGCGTGGCCGCTTTAGCCGCGTCCAGTGCTTTTCTCCCCATCTGGACAAATCCTCCAGAAGAAGAAATAAATCATTTCATAAACCGTTTCCAGGTCATTAAGAAACGGACTTTCTCTCTTTCTTTCTTCCTTGGTTTGGTCCAGTTCGGTTCAGATACTGAAGGAACAACGCAGTGTGGAGCGCTCTCAGACACACCTGTTACCTGGGGTTTGGAGGGCCCGCAGCCACCACCTCGTCCTCCTCCTCCTCCTCCTCCTCCTCCTCTGGGAAGCAGAGACCCAGACCTGGGGGGTGGGATGGCTCCTTTCTCTGAGATAATTACACAATTTGGTCCTTGTTTTTTTTTTTTTTTTGCTCCTCCACTCTTTATCCTTTGTTGTGAGATTCCAGGGAGCGGGCCCCCAAAAATGGAAAAGAAAAGATACATTTAAAAAACGCCTAATTCAGCGATTGTTTTAAGCGAACCTCCACGCTGCCGCCCCGGTGAGCCCCGGTGTTCCGTCCCGGGGCGTGGTGCTTTCTGCGCGGCGTGTGCTGCTGCCAGAGCCTGGAACACCTGTAGAGTCTGGACGGAGCCTTTTCCAGAACACTGCGTCTGCTTGGGTTTTTTTCTTAACCGTTTTTTTTTTTTTTATTTCATAAGCATAAAGCTGTCCCTGCACCTGCTCAGCAGGACTGGTTATTCAGCCTTTGACCAATACGTGTGTGTTATTATGATCTGGTGGATTTGACGTGCCAGTTTGACTGGAAGCTCAAAGAAATGAAGGTGGGGTTTAATGGCTCTGTTTGGGTGGCATGGGGTGGGCATGGTTTGTGTGTGTGTGTTTGTGGGGGGATGATGATGTATGAGCTTCAGTGCCCAGGGGCTGGGGATAGTAATCCAGCCTTGGATGGAAGGGCTGGTATATCATTTAGAGGCGGAGAGATTAATCATGTATACTGAAAATATCAGTCTACAGTCTTCTGTAAAATCTGTGCAACTATTGCTCCCTGGTAGTAGCAAGGGATTCCTCTGCAGCATTGTAGTTCTCTGCCTGATGTTGTTAGGCATGTACTGTATCTGTTTCTGGGAGTGTATCGATGCATGCTCGTGCACAGCCTCATTTGAGGACGGGGTGTTTGCATAAATGTGTTTTTCGTAAGAGCAACCATTTATACGCTCTGGTTATTTACACGCCAATTACTGTCGCAAACAAGCCATGGAGCACGGGCCCGCCACGTCTCATAATCATGCTTTTTTTGTCCTGACAGCCAGAAAATCTTTAAAGAGGAGACTTTATGGGCGTCGTTCTTTCCCTTAGGATATAACTGGGGGAAAAGTAAATAAATGACAGAGAGACTGTTGAAAGTTTTTTCAAGTTGCAGGTTTTTAAAGAAGTTATCTATCAGTATATACTGTATACCAGTCCTAGCCCTCAGCTCTTTCACTGACTACTTTTCCATACAACTTTAATACTGTACTTTCTGCACGTCTTTAGCTGGCTAGACTTCTCTTCCCACGGAAAGCTGAGGCACCCAACTGTGAGTAAAGGCATCAGATCTTTGCCAAGACAGCAACTTTTTTTTACACTGTAGTGCATCTTAGTTTATCTTAGCATATATCTGTCTTATGTACAGTGTAAGCATGAGGACTTCTAGAAGTATTATTAGGGGTCCAGCCCGTAGTAAAATTCTCTGAATTTTGAAATCTAAAACTATCTGGAACACAACAATGGCAGAAGCTACAAACACAGTGCACGTCTTGTTTGAACTGGTATGTCACAAAAACCTTGTGTTTGAAGTTTCATCGTAGTGTTCCACATACGGAGCAGAAATGAATGAAAAACCAACCATATTTGATCTATATCACAGACGCGGACCAACACATTTCAGCGGAAATATGTCCAACCTGGCTAAAAATATCTGGAACGCAACAATGACATAAGCTACAAACACAGGTTAAGGTGTCGTTTAAACCGGTATGTCACAAGCAACTCCTGGTTTAAATTGAATCCAAATCAATCCATCGATATGCATGTCCATGAGGAACAGCGCATCGGGGCGCCTGTGATCTGTGTTCCGCTGTGGGCTTCCTTATCGAACCGCAACTAAAACAACGTACGTAACGGGGACACTTCCTCACTCCCTCTCTCGCAAAAAAGTCACGATTACAAGAGATGTGGACCCAAGTCATTGTGACTTGGACTCCAGACGACTCCAGTCACTGCGATAACTTGCGACTTGACTTGACAGAAAATAAATGACTTGAGACAGTTTGAGTGCATTGCTGCCTCCAGCTATATTTATTACAGGTACTCCTCACTTAACGACCTACCTGGTAAACCGCCGTTCGGACTTAGGACCAGCTCTCTGACCAGTCTGTATTGTATGCTGCGTACAATACCACGGCGTCTCAGCGTCAAGCATCTCATCGCACACCACCCTTTATATACTATATACACTATATACACTATATATACTATATACACTGTATACATCTAATCTCATCACTGTCCTCAGTCTCAGTCTTGTTTCCGCAGTCTGTCAGTATTCACTACACTAGCGTTCACAATGGCCACGCCCCCCTGACCGTGAAATAAGACGGGTCCTCGCTTATCGACCAATTCGCTTAACGACCGACCGAACTCCGTCGTTAAGTGAGGAGTACCTTTATTATTATTAGGGGTCCCGCCCGCAGGACTCCTGTGTGCATCGCTGGTACGCCAAGTTCCTAAAACTTTGTGACATCATCATCCAATCCGTTATACATTATGTGCAGGTGGTGGCTCCGGACACCCATTTGCATCATGCGGGGTGCGGGGTGTACACTCCATCGCGCTCTAGTGGTTACAAACTGTGCGTGTGTGAAGATGTCTGTGGGGCTTTTCGGTGGTATTTTATCTCTTTGGCTCTTTTTGTTAATAAAGGCATTCTGTTGGTGTGTCCTTACTTTGCAGGATTCAAAGGAGCCGTAACATACAAACTGCAGGAGTCCTGATGCGTTTCATGGACTCGGAACCCATCTGAAAACTAGGACCCAGAAAACGATAAATAATCACAGAAGGGCGTCACCGCGTCATTAAATCCCTCCATCATTGTTGCCCCACAAGGCATCAAATGGTCCCGTTTCCGTCACTACGTCATCATTGCCCCACATGGCACTAAACCGTCACCTGTCCGTCACTGAGAATGCAGCTCTATTTCCACAGACAACATTGAGAGTTATTACAATAGAGAGGTTCTGGTTTACAGGCAAACATAGACGGTTGTTTTAAAGAAAGGAGGGTTGTGCCGTGTGGACCGCACGGTGGTTACTCCGCGAGACGAGCAACCAGGAGACGACAGACCAGGGGAGCTGATGCGGCATTCAATGTAAACTCAGAAAATCGTGCTGCGTTTCAGAGAACCTGGAAAACTTGGGAACTTCCACACAGAGTGGTTTACTTCCACAGACACAGTGAGGCAGGACTCTGTGGACTACAGGTAATAGAAGCCACCTTCTAACTATTAGGATAAAGACGCAACAAGTGTATTGGCTTGTAGCAGTAATTCTGTGTGGACTCATTACATCAGCTGATGCTGTGTTCAAGGGAAACACGGAAAATTGTAACTCCTTTTAGTAGTAATGCTGATACAAAGACGAGTGACAGCACGAACTGATGCTACGTTCCATGGGTAAAATTTGTAATTGGTGTCGATATTGGACCCGAGTATTGCTTCCTGCAGCTATATTTATTATTCTCCTTGTCACTTTTCGGGCTAAAAGTGTCTGGACCAGGACCACCGCTGCAGCTATGGACACGGTTGAGGTGTCGTTAGAACCGGGACGTCGCAGACGTCCAAATCCACATACAGAGAAGAAATTTGTGAAAAACCGACAGCATTTGACCGTAAGTTGACCGGAACGTTCGCGCTTCACCAACACAACAGTGCGTTTGTGGAGTAAGATGCTTGATGACATCATCATCCAATTCCTTATAAATGTGCCGGTTGTGGTTTCAGAACGGCCATTCCCGTCGTGCGTGGTGTAGAGTCCATCGCTCTGTAATGGTTAGAAGTTACAAACTTTGTTGTTGTGACGGTAAGGTGTGTGTGTGTGTGTGTGTGTGTGTGTGTCAGTCAAATCAGTTTGGACGATCCAAATCACGTATGTAGGTATAGAACTAAGCCCCACCCCCTACCTCGTGGACAGGGTGCGCTTGTAAACACAAGTGGACACACATGAAGCGGAGACAGAGTCGCAGCGTCAAGAACTCTGAGGGGAAACTGAAAGGTGATGTGTCGTTGAGACATATACATCCATAGTTTGGCGTTTTTTGGGATATTTAAGTTCCGACCCAAAGCAAACGGGAAATATCCATTGCGTAAAATATGCCGACCGGACGTCCCAATGAATTGTATTTTAGTAAAATGTTAATTAAAATGGCTGCACTCCTTTCTTTTTGTTCACAAACGGAAATAATTTGATTTCAAGTAATAATATTTGTTTCGACTCATTTTTAATTTATTTATTTTTAAAATGGCGTGTACTAACGGGACTTATTTTATTTTCAATATTAAATTCAATATATTATACATCTATATGCCTTGATGATATCATTCTTTATATAGCCTGCTTATCAATTGGTTTTAAGCTCAATAAATACAGATAATATTTGACCTGAATCTTTCCCATTTGTCCGAGAAATTGAAATCTCCCACGACACGTGGACCAGCACCATGTGCCTTTGTAACATAGACTCAGGTACAAAAATCCAGCCTGAGAGGTCGGTCACACTGTTCTAAAAAAAAAAAACACTAAAGAAAAATACTGTGGGAAAAAACCTATAAAACACAGATTGAAAAAGGCGGGAATAACATTTAAAAATTAAATATTGAAATGATACCTTTGAAAAAAGTTTATACAGAGGAGAAGCCTTTTATTATAACTGTTGATTCCCCAGACGTATCTGCATTAAGAGGCTCATTTCATCAGGATGATTCACAGTCTGGCGACTCCAGGAATGAGCAGTGTTCAATCACGATCATTCTACCAAGATCAGTAGTTGGAAGTCGGAAATAATGAAACATCAAACTCCCAGAGGAGGAACTGATAACACGAACATCCACTAGTTTGACAAACAAACATGTCTGCATCAAGTTTTGGGGAAGTCGGGAAAGTTTCAACACTGACCATGAAGACCACACTTGCCAAGGTTGTAATAGATTCCAACTGAAGGACAAATGCAACTGCAACATTAATGGCGATCTAGAAGTTCCAAACGATGCAGTGCAACCTAACCTGGATGTTAGAGTAACTATTACAATGTCTGTCATGCAGCGTTACCTGGTAAAATACAACATGAGTGGAATGTAGAAGTTACCCATGATGCAGTGCAACCGAACCTGGATGTCACAGTAACTATTACAATGTCTGTCATGCAGCGTTACCTGGTAAAATACACAATGACCCACTGAATGACAGATACTTCAGCCATCCAGTTTCTTACAGGTGGCTACTCCCGTGTCACCTACACCAACAACAATATGGTGACTAATATTACGAATGTTGAAAAAATGGTAAAAACAGAACATTAAGGTGAATAATTGATTTATTTACCTTTGTGAAGATGGCCTAGTTTTTGTAATAAATATATAACAAATGTCAAGCTGTCTTTATAAAAAACAGCTTCCTGAAGATTGGCTTTTTGTATTAAATAATTACACATAACACATTTTTTATAAATACTGTATAAGTTGACAACTTCATTGACATTGTAAATTGCTTTTTTTTCCCCGAATTACTGAAAATTGCCATTTTTGGTAATACACAATTAGTACATGTCGTATGATCTTTATAAATGCTGTGACATTTAGTTTGATTGTTTTGTCCACGTCTTGGAAAACTGAAAATCTGACCTTTCTTGTCATCTTCTCTCCAAATTTCCCAATGCATCTGCTTTACATATAATAAAGGGTTTGACTTAAATGTGTTCAACTGGTCTAACATTTACAACTGGAGAATTTGACATTTTGTGATTAATGTCAGTATGAAAAGATGTGTTTTGCAGAACCTCGAGAGCTTGTAATAGCAGTAATGTCAAAGTGATTGACCTTTTGTCGGGGTGGTCACCGGTTATTTCACACTACGCACCATAAAGACGACTGTTATGGCTGGACAATTAAAAATGTGTCTGATACGACAAATTTGGTTCAGAATCAGGCTGAATTTGTGTAGTTTGATCCCGGACTAAGGAAAATTTGCTAAATGTTATATGTAAGTAACACAACTAAACTGGACCCTGTGTATTGCCGCCTGCAGCTATATTTATTATTATTATTATTATTATTATGATTAGAATATAGTTAAACTCAAAAACTAGCTTAACCTAGTTTTTGACAAACAAACTATCATCTTTGAAGAGCGAATAGTGTGTGTGTGTGTGTGTGTTGCAGAGCTGATGAGATAAATTAGTAAATGAGAAGTGTGAAAAGCATGAAAATGAAAAATAAAAAAGGATCCATCCAACAAGCCATGGTGGTGAACAAAATGACGGATCAAAACCCAACGCATGGATTACATCGCCCCAGTTAGGATTCCGGGAGGAGGTCTTATCGTTGTCAACAGTTCTGTGCGTCTTTGGCGTGTTCCGCGTCTTTGGCGTGTTCCGCGTGTGGCGTGGACGATGGAGTTGGAACGTCTCAAGAACTAATTAAAAGACAGCGACACCTCAATGCTGCCCTCTGGTGGCTGCTGGGATATTGACACACAGTCGTTTCAGTCTGGGATTGAATACAGATGTTAAGAATACCAAAACGAGAAAATAATAAACATACTACAGTCACACTTGAGGAGTTCTTTAGACATATTAGTTCACAAATTTATCTCATTGCTATATTATTATTATTGGTATATAATAATAATAATAATAATAATAATAATAATAATAATAATAATAATAATAATGATATTATTATTGTTATAAAGTCGGCGGAAGTCAGACAAATTATTATTATTATTGTTATTATTATTGTTATTATTATTATTATTATTATTATTATTAATAATAATAATAATAATAATAATAATAACAATAATAATAATAAAACGGTTACGATAATAAGAAGCCTATTGTTTTTCTTCAGATTTTCTTTTCTGTTTTTGTTTCAGACGTCTTGCCGTTCAAGATTGATCAATATCAATGTACATTTGGAGCAGAAATGACTGAAAAACTGTTGCAAATTTACTGGCACTTGTCAAACTTCAGCGCAGCCCGATATAAGTCCAAGCTTTCTCTCAGAAGTCATTCGCACCCAGCGACCCGCACGCCGTGGACTGCATAGCGGTTGCTACGCGTTGACAGACACCGCGTGCCGCTGCTGCGTTTAAAGAAAACTGTAACCCGTGCTGCGTTTCACAAAACCCCAAAAACTATAATCGGTCACAGAAGGCCCTTTCGCACTGCAGGAAGTTCTAAGAACCTCAGGAAGAACCGTCTCTTTCTTTTGTGTCCGCACTGCATGATCCAGGAACGATCGTAGTTGTTAAAATGCCGTTCTGGAGGGACATTCTTTGCTCCGACCCCAGGCCAGGCACTGAACAACACAAGTTCAAGTTCAAGAGATTATTTGTCACAAACATAAACATACAGGTCATACATATACAGTATGCAGTGAAATGTCATGACACCCGGTGATTCCGCACAATAAGCTCTATCAGCTCTAAGAATACTAAAATGTGCATAATCGACACGAGAGGAACATTCAGGTGCTGGTCAATGAAGCACAGGTAACCGCCATACACTTAAAAACACGTTTAAAACATTAACAACGACAGACAAAAATAAGACGCTTCATTGAAAATAAACAACATTACGAAAGTTGAACAAGTCGTAAAAACAGAAAATGAAAATGATTTATTTACCTTCCTGAAGATGGCCTTGTTTTTGTAATAAAACGATTACATATCAGGCGTCCTTTATAAATATTGTTTTACGTGGCAACCTTGGTTAAGTTGTAAGTTGTTGTGTTTTTTTATTTCATAATGTCATAATTTCTCCAAAATTACCAATCCGTTTTTTTTTGCAAATAAAATAAAAAACACCTTTGATTCAAATATGTTCGACTAGTCTTACATTTGAGATTGAAGAATCTGGAAATTTGGACTTGGGGTGCATAGGAAACTCTGTGTTTTATGGAAACTTCGTAAAATCCTGTGTATTGCTGTGTATTATTCCTTACATTTATTATTATTAATGGATTGATGGACAGCCATATTGATTTCTATTAAGTATATGTGTTCAACAGTGATAATGAAAAGAATAATTCATGAAATTATACAATTCAAGACACAAGCGCGCGCACACACACACACACACACACACACACACACGCACTTTACACACTCACACAAATAGAAGTCGTAGGAGGTCAACTTTTACAAACTGGACCAACTTTCACAATCGAGGCCAAGAAAAGGTTTCTGAGGCGACAAATCCCGTTCGGTCCTCACGTGGTCAGAAATAAACACCCGGATTACCCGTATAAACAACACCGAGCTAATCGCGCCTCAAATCGCAACCTAGATACCATTTCGCAAGTGGAGGAGTAATGAACCTGTTGGACCGGGGACCTTCAACTCGGCCCTGGCAACGTTTACAGAACCTCCAGCACCGGCTCCGGACCCGCAGCTCCATAAACACGTGTCGGTAATATATATATTTTTTTGTAGTGTGCGGTCGAAAAAAGTAGCTACTTAATGACAAGGGAGCGAAAAGGGGAAGCGCGCGGAGTTCCAGCCAACACCGAGACCTCCAGAATAAACAGGCCGAGCTGACTACCATCTGGTTGGCACTCACTTCAGAGGAGGCCAAAAAACATCCTCACGGTGCGGCACGGCGACTCTCGCTCCGGCTTAGAGCGACCGCTACGGAATATGAGGCCTGAGACGAGCGGGCGGAAGAAGGACCAGATATCTTTTTACTCCTTTCGCCCACGTGCCTGCCACATTCCTTCTATTTCGGGGGTAAATTAAAAAAAAAAAAGGAGAGCCACCTCTCCTTTTTTTTGGGGTGGGGGGGTTGTGTATTTGGGTGGGAACGCAAATCTGCGGTTGCGTCTGTGGAGGGGTTTCAACGAAGCAAAGTGTGAGGCACCGTGTCCTGTGTTAATGCACCTGTGTGTGTGTGTGTGTGTGGGGGGGGGGTTCTGCGTCTTTTTATGATCACCTAGCAACACCACAAGACATGCTGAACGAGGGGAGCGACAGTCGGGACATTCATACACAAACAGGAGTCTGTAGGAAGAGAAAAAGAGGCGCTCGCAGCACTTTCTCTGCTGTGACGTTGATTCATCTGAATGATAAATAAACAAAGAAAGATCAAACCAAATCATAATATTGTTTTCAAACAAGAAATATTTTCAAACATTTAGCCTACACTCAAAATATTTTGCCCAGTTGTTTGTCTCTGCGCTGTGTGTGTGTGTGTATATGTGTGTGTGTGTGTGTGTGTGTGTGTGTGTGTGTGTGTGTGTGTGTGTGTCTGTCTGTCTGCTTGGGTCCATTGATCCCATTGCAAACAGTGTGAGACTGAAAAGAAGAACGAAAAGAGGAAAACATAAAAAAAAAAAAAAGAGAGGGAGAGTGTGACCAACCGGGCAGAGATATAAAAGAGAGAACTCATGCAGAAGTAAAAAGAGCACTCAATGGGCTCTTTCTGATTGGGAGTTCATTAAACTTGACCTCCTCTCTGATCCCCGGCAAATGCAGCAGCGGCTCACTGCTATGACAACAGCACCTCACCGGGATGGAGCTAACATCAACACACACACACACACACACACACACACACACACACACGTTCTTATACTGCTATCAAAGTGGGGACTGAGTATAAATGCACCTGATAAGTGAGGGCCTGTTTTTGGTGCACTTTTAGAACAGAAAAGAGTCAGTTCAGAGACCGATACACACAAGTTTACACAGAGTAACACACACACACACACACACACACACACACACACACACCCACACACACACACACACATTCTTGTACTGGTATCAAAGCGAGGTCTGAGTTAATGCACCTGGTAACTGCGAACCCATGTTTCTGGTTCACTTCGATACCAAACAATAGTCAATTCAGAGACCAATCCGCACCAGTATACTAACAAACACACACACACACAGACACACACACACACACACACACACACACACACACACACACACACATAAATAAAGGAATGTCACCGATTTTTTTGTCTTTACCGGCTAAATGCACTCTATGACTTCAACAGAGTTTCAGAAACAAATGCAGGCAAGTGAGACACACACACACACACACACACACACACACACACACTTGCAAACATCAACACACAAACACACACACACACACATCCCAGAAAGCACTTCCGCCCATTCTTTTTCCACAGAGAGAGAGGAAGTGGAGTGGAGCTGGCCCGGCCCCAGATGTCCAGACGGAGGTTGCCTTCCAAAAGCCGGGGCCCCGCTCCCTCCCTGCCTCCCTGCTTCCTACAAACCAAACCCTTCAGAAACCAAACAGCCACTCTCAGCCCCAAGCAGCACCGAAGGACTTTTCAGTGTCTCCAATCCATCCCATCCACTCTGCTAATAAGGCCCGAAACCCAAAGCATTTCTTTTACACTCTCTTTCACAGCGTGAAGCTCCGCGATTTGGGGGTAATGCAAGCTGCTAAAAATAACAATGAACAACACAGGTAATCCATTGGTGCCAAAGCCTGAGCTGCATTAGGAGTGGAGGACATAAATTTGTTGCGAGAGGGGGAAAAAAGACTCTTTCTCCTCTCCCACAAGTTAACGCCCATCAGTAATTATTTTCAGATGGATCTATTCCTATCTGATCTGTGGAGCGAAACAAAGTAAATCTAACAGGCTGGCTAGGCCAGGTTATCATAACTGAGCCCGTTTTTTGACAGTCCTGTCAGAGCCGTTACACCACGTCGTGGCTACCACGGCGGGTTTTTTTTTTGTTTGTTTTTTTTCGCTTTTCTGTGGATCTAAAAACTAAGTGTTTCTACGGGAACAACGACTGCGCTTTGTTGAAATATTTAAGCACGGATTAAAGCCCTGGCGGGTTTGTTTGTAGGTGGAAGAAAGTAATTTTTTCACCTAAGTGTAATACAGCTTACACGCTAGAACAAGCAGAACAGATGTGCAAAGAGCTTTGAGCCGACGCATTACACTGCGGGGCCCTACGAGCAGGGACGGACGTAAGAGGAGGTCTCGCGCTCGCGCATTTGTCGCTTCGACTCGAATTGAGTTGCATATTTCCGTGAGACCGGCAGAGTTAAAAAAGACTAATGTCCGAGTTTGCAAAAAAACTGTTTACGTGTGCGAGGGCCACCGTTAAAAATATGGGACCCATCCTACGCCCCTGAACTGCCCTGGTGGTTTTGTGGTCACGAATAGTGACGTTTAGAGGATGTTTGTTTGTTCTTACCTGGATATTTTTTAACTATCCGTGGACTTGGTAGCTGAAAATAACCATAATTTGTTTACGGGCCCCGGGGAACCCTTCAGAACCCTTGGGACCCTTGGGGACCCCGATTGATTGCAAGGTTGTTGTGTTTCGTTTCTTACCTTGGGCCATTTGGGGTTGATCAGACGTGCTTTGAGGGCGTCGTCCAGGGCCGTGCTGTACTGGCCCAGCCTGAGGTAGGCGGCCGAGCGGTTGCTGTACAGGATGCAGTTTTGGGGGTCGGCGCTCAGGGCCTCCCCGTAGAGCCGCACGGCCAGGGCATACTCCCCCTCTTGGCAGGCCTGGTTACTGCGGCGTACCCGCTCCAGGAACTCCGCTTTGCTGAGGCCGGGGCCGCAGCTCGGCCGGAGCTCCCCCTCGCCTGCCGAGTGGACGGCGGGGACCGAGGAGGCGGAGGAGGAGGAGGAAGAAGAAGCAGGGAGGTTCACGGTCCTGCTGGTGGAGCGTGAACCAAACAGTGAAAACTGGAGAGTGGATGGGGGGCGGGGGTGGCGGGAAGAAGAAGAGGTTGCATTTGTCAGGGATTCACTCACTCAATAGTTTGAAGCATTACCTGATATATTATTATGCCTTCGAAACAAACGAGACCAAACTAGCCAGCAATCCGTCGTTAGACGACACACTCAAACAAATATGCTCCAGCACTGAACAGGGCTTTTTTTTTCTGTCTGTCGAAAATTAGTTCCATCACAAATAAAGAAATAAAATCGATATCATCATCAACTAAACAAACACACAATTACTGCACAGAGAAGAAGCCTGGGCTAATAATCGTTATTACATTGCTCGCAATTATGTCGGTTGTAGATCTGAAATAGGAGCTGTAAATAACAACAGTGATTGAAAACAAATGTTAAGTGTTTAATATCTGGTTCTCATTACGCCAATGTGATCACTACAATCAAGATTGTGAACTCTAAGAACAAAAGAGAAAAAGAACAGACAAACTGACACGACTTTAGACGAAATCCAAGAAGGGAGATTGCTTTGATTTCGGATTTGGTTTGTCAGGTGGTATTTCAAATCGCAAGGAGGCATTTCAAGGACAGTCTTAATCCAGGACACTTGGGTTCTCTCAACATTATTGTACTGTTTGTTTGTTTGTCCCGTGTGCTATTTGCTTGGACACCGCTTGGTGCACCCAGAAGGAATGTGAGCACCTGTAATTTTACGTCAGTACGCCTGTTTGAGTTGTTTGAGTCAGCTCTGTGTTGCTTCAACTCTGAAACGCTCCTTCCCCTCTCTGATTTGGTGTTTCCAAATTTGTCCGCTCACCAGCGCTGCTATACCAAGGCCATCATTTTCCTCCCTTTCTCTTTTCATCTCAGAGAGGGAGAGAGGGGGCGAGGGAGAGAGGGGGAGAGAGAGAGAGGGGGGGCGAGAGAGAGAGAGAGAGAGAGAGAAAGTGTGTGGAGAAAGTTTGAAAAAATATCAAATAAGGAAACCTTGGAAAGTATTGTCAGGTTTATTACCCTGGAATCAACACCCTCCCCCTACCTCTCTCTCTCTCTCTCTCTCTCTCTCTCTCTCACACACACACACGCACGCACGCACGTACAAATATACACACGCTGATTTATGCACGCATGTATTAATACATACGAAAAGCAGGAAAGATGGAAAAAAATATGATTGAAATATTGATATATACATGATTCAAAAAGGGACAAAATGCTAAATCCAGTGAGGTTGAGTGAAATGTATTATCTTATCTTTGGGAAGAAGGTGAAATATTTACAGTAGAAGATGATTCTGCTTCACTGTTCAAGATCAACATGAGGCCAAAACTGTCTCATAGACTGCAGTATATGGATCTAGGTAACTCTCCACTACAAGACTTAAGATAATCTTCAGTAACCTGTAGAGTGAAGATATTATGATTTTTTTTTTTTCTCAGTCCTTAAGTTTCCCCTCTACACGTACAGTATCACCTCGTACTCAAACCGCCTGTATTCCCCTTGACTGCACGCAGCAATAGTTCCGTCTCTTGCTTACCTTTTCCTTTCTGGATCGCTGCTTTTCCATCCTCTATCCACTAACTTCGCCACTTTTCATCCCCCCCTAAAATGGATTTCCAGACTGCAGGCGAAAAAAAAAAAAACATCCATCCGACCCCCCGCCCCTTCATCCCCGTCCTTCCGCACCGAGACAATGCGACGTTCGCTTCGGGAGACGCGGCGTCCGAAACGTCGCCCTCTTCCGTCGTCGACGCACACGGGCCGGACGCCGAGAAGTTAACGGCCGCTGGAGGTTCGCTCGGAAAGTGCTACTTGCGCCGCGGAACGCGCCGTGGCCTCGGTCCTCCTCCCAGCGGTTCCGTCCGGTGGCGGGAGGCGGGAGGCGGAGATCCGAAGCCCCGGAGCTGCGGCGCTTGCAGCCGGTCTTCAGTTACTGTGACATCACGGGGAGTTGGAGTTGGGTTACCTGACAGCTCGTGTTCACATGAAATACATTAAAAAAAAAAAAAAACGACAACTTAAAAACAAAAAATAGGATTGTTCTTTTTGAAGGAAATATCTGAACAAAAAAAGCAGTCTAACTATTTGTTCCCACATACAGTTTATTATCCAGACACGTTATGAGCCACAGCCTCTGCCCCTCTCATCTCTTTCCCATTTTACTTTGTTAGGGTTCCACTGCGACGCAGGGAGACCTGTTGCAACTGCTGGAATTCCAAATGTTATTATTATTATTATTATTATTATTATTATTATTATTATTATTATTATCGTCATCCCAGAATTATGTATTTATTTATTTGTTTGTTTGTTTGTTTCTTTATTTGTCTATTTGTTCGCGTATTTATTTATTTATGCATTTATCTATCGATGTATTTGTTCGTTTGTTCGTTCATTCATTTTCCTCCCGTATTTTGTCCAATAATTCATCCAGACATTTGGGAAACTTTTGTCCATTTCAACACACCTATAATCCGGGCCACGCGTGACCGGGACACAAACAATGGCACCGATGGGCACATAGGGAGCGCTATAACAAGCATTCCGAGTCAAAGGCTCATTGCTGCCACCGTGTTTGTCCTAGAAAAGTGAAACTTGACGCGCGTTATGCAGCTGGATATTATGAACATTTTTTTTAAATTGGGGCCCATGAGGTCCGCCATACATGTTTCCCGTCATTTTGATTTTTTTTTTTTTTTTTTTTACTTTCAGAAATCTTCTCAGGAACTGTAAATCCAGATGACACGGAATTTGCAGGGCAAGTCCACGGGATACGCATCAACATAGTTTGAGAAAAGCTAAGGGATGGGGGCAAAAATTGGCGAAATTATAAGGCACTCAAATAAAAAAAAAATGGCAAAAACATTCGATATGCTATAAAATTCTAACATGGTATTAAATCCACTGGAAACGTGTCGGTGAAGATGTCTACCGAGTGCTGTGGTGATGTCTCGATTTTATTTATCTCATCTTGTCTTTTTCTTTTGATATTTGAAGAAACGAGCTAATTTAATGGTTCTCGTGGGCGAAAACGCATGTCCGTGTGCGTGGGGCACAGAGGCTGAATTGCGGAAAGGAAAGAACCGCAAAGTAACGCATGGGTAACGGCGTCAGAAGCCCCTCGATGCAGACAAAATGGCGGACATCCGCAAGGGGCGCGTCCGCAGCTGACAGGAAATCACGTGACCCCGGGCAGCGGACGTAGTCGTGTCCGCGAACGTGTCCGCGAAATCCGCAACCGAAACGACTTGTCCCTCCGAGTCTCGTCCTTGCGCCGAAAGGCCGCGGATCGGTGCCGTTCGCGAACGAATCGCAGGACGGACCCAAGGGAAACGGCGGCAATAGTTCGGTTCTTTTAGGTCTTTCGCTTCTTCATCGAGCCGCGTCTTTAGTTCTTTTGGTCGGGGACGCTGTTTGTTTCAGATGGCGGGCTGCAAAGCCCGTTGCGCGGACAGTACGATCCCGCCTACGCGCGGCAACGTTGACACTGAAGTCAAGAGTCAAATCTTTGCCGGGTGAAAATGTTCACTGAGGCAGTTTTGTTCTTTTATTTCACATGGTTTGGATTAAAATGCCGTGTTGATTCAGAACGGGACGCAAGGTTTGATCGTCACGTGGGGGGACGGTGTGCAATCAAAATCATGACGCAGTAGTGGGTCCATTTGAAGTATGCCAGGGCAGACAGAAACATGATGGTAAGCATGTCGACCAAGTGGCCTTGCTGCCATGCAGCTATATTTAATATCTAATTTCCTTCTGTCTTAATCTCTTGTTCTTTACCTTGTAAAGCATCGTCCTGATATTGTATGTTATTTAAAATGACAAACCATTGCTGTCTGCAACTTTTGCTTTGTGTCATAACATTATTAGTTGTTTAGATAAAAACTATGTTGACAAGAAGATATACACACACACATCCATACATACATATATATATAAAATGTAAATATATATTTATATGTGTGTGTGTGTGTGTGTGTGGAGTAATTGATTAAAAAACGTGTTTTTGTAAATTATGTGTGTTTTGTTATGTATGTCATTGCTGCTGCAACACCGGAATTTCCCTTTGGGGATTAATAAAGAATCTTTATCTTATCTTATCCATCTTAAGATACAATAGGCACTCCCGAGGACATTTTATTTCAGTAAAAGTACAAATACCACGACACAGAATGCAGTGAAAGTGAAACTGGACCACATTGACATTTCTGCTTAACTTAATGAAACTGGACAGGCTTTAGCTCATCTGTTATTGTCACACACACACATACACATACACACACACACACACACACACACACTACAACACATGCATTACGTGCCGCTACGGCTGACACACACACACGCAGATTGAGCCCGTGAAATGTATTTTCTGCATTTTTCCCACCGAGGCTTGTCCTTCCTCCGGTGGGCAGCTTACAGTACAAGCGCCCGGGGACCAACCTCAACCACTGGTCAGACCATGTTTCTTGTAAACGTATACATTAATACGTACTTGTCACATCCTGGGGTCTGATATAACAGAATCAATTGACAGACGGACAGACGGACAGACACACACACACACACACACACAGTCTATGGGCTCCCAGGTCTGCGCAATCGGCGAGCAGTTATCCGATGACACAATTTATAAAGCCTGACAACTCTGTCCTTCCGTCTGGGCCTCCTGGCCTTCGATCTTAACGCCTGTAGCGGGCGCTGTTTCCCCACACCCCGGCCGTTTCTCCTCTCAGGCAGCAGGGGCATCGCTGCCTTCACCTCAACAGCTTTACAACTATTAAAGGAAAACACAGAGAGAGAGAGAGACATGGGGTTAGTATGGAGAGAAAGAGATAGACAGATAGATAGATAGATAGATAATGAGCAATGAACACAATATATACAACTGGATATTACAATAACCTAATGATAAACAGTAAGTGTAAACCTAAAGAGTAAAACAATTTTTTACTCGACTTCAAAAATTACCAATAAACAACAAAAAAATGTCAATATTCAACAAAGATAGGAAACATTTGAACATACAGGAACTTAAACAATAAGATAAACCTAACCACAGACCATGAAAACAATTTTGTGTGCCATACTGACATTGTGCCCACTCTGCAGTCCTGTTCCGAGAAGCAGGATTGAGACACGTATTCCAGCAGAACACGCTGTATGTGCATCAGTTCTCTCTGCATAGCCAAGTTTCCAAACAGTCTTGGAGAAAAGACAAAGATAAGCATCCATAATTAAATGTAACAAACACCGTGCATAAATAATCCAAATATATATAAACGCATATTTGAAGATATTTAAAGATATCCAATATTCTTCAAATAGGATAAGGCCTATTAACAAGATGGACCGCTGCACATTCATATTCACTGTCATTTTTGAATACCTGCAGAGGTACTTGAATGCGCTGTTTACATTATGTAATAGGATCCGTCACGTTTACACTGCAAGTGGACTAATCTTTCGTTACGAAACACCACATTGTGCTGCCATATCTAATGGCACACACTTTATTTAAACATTGAGACTAGGTGCACTATTAACCTGAGGCAACGCTTGAATTGTAACTTAAAAGTAGTTTGGGTATTCCTATAAAAATACACCTGTCATTGAATGGATATGTCATCCATTTCCAAGGTACCGTAAAAGCATAAACTGTGGTCATTTTTCTTATGTTTTATGGTCTTATCATTAGGATAACGGCACACACACAGGATGCATCGGCAGAAGTTCAATCATGCCTCCTCACAATTCATGACGTGCTGCTGGTAAAACAGTGTTTACGATAAATGATGAGATGTTGTAACATTCGGTTTTACATTGTTGTTCTTTTTACCTATTTGTACAGTTGCAGTGATAGAGGGTGCGGGTCTTTGGGTTGTGAAGGCCGTATTTCGTCTGTCCGGGAAGGATTTTGGAACTACACTCGTCCAAGTCCTTGTAGACGTCGCAGGACAGTTGCTGACCTAAGGAGGGCAAACCCGGGACATTTATCTCCACGGAGTTGTCATATTTGACATCCACTAGACAGTCGAGTGTTGGTTGAATGAGATGAGATAACGCATACTCGCATTGGTGGCGTCTTGCTGGAACCTGGTTGGGCCATTCCACAGTCTAGGCTTGTCTGTGTAAGTCAGTAGATTATCAATTCCCGTGGAGTTTGCATGGGCAGGAAAGGTGATATTGGAGTCAGGGATAGAACTCGGGGTTGCTAACGCTGCCTCTATGACAGAGACTTGTGGCGGAACTGATGTAACGTCCTCCTGGGTTTCTGAGAAATTCAGGGTTTGATTGTAGTTCATAGTGGTATTGATCCAGTCGTTCTCCTCTGGGCTGACGGATTCATAGGTGGTTGGGGGATGGACCACCGCGTACAAGGCCACCTCCGATACCTTACACCTGGCAGCAGCAGAAGTTGGAATATTTCAATTGAG